>NW_022995746.1:8207816-8495262 GCF_900245975.1 Drosophila guanche
TTTACGATTTTCAAATGATGTACGTACAAATTCATAGAATTTTATATTTAACAACGCCCAAAAGTGTGCACCGCACTCTTTATGCTGCTGTGTAGTGTGTGCAGTCGTATCTGTGTGAGTTTTAGTTGTTCAGTATGCGTATGGGTGTGTGTGACCGAACGCTTTATAGTGCTTTATGTCGGAAACTGTACGGAGTGGATTTGATGTATGTGCGTGTGTTTTGTGGGCGAGTGTAATTTTTCATTATTTGCCACGCAGTTTCGCATTAATCAAACATGTCGGAGCTGGAAAACTTTGCAGACAAATACAAATACAAATACAAATACAGAAATGGTGTATGAAACTTTCTGCTGCTGGGATATTGCCAATTAAAAACTGTTGCACTCGCATTTGTTGCCACGCTAAATACCAGAAGTCATTGGCATTTATAATGGACATTTTTTGAAACAGTCTCCAAAATATCCATTTCAATGGAATGACAAGCTCATTATAAGCGCACCTCCATGGCCCTACGAGGAAACTTTTTTAATTTAGTAAGTCAAAGAAAATAATATGCCAAAAGTAAAAACCATCCTCATCATCGACTTCAGGTTTTCCCAGGTGTATTGATGTAGGAAAAAGTTCTTTCTGCCTACTTTTCTGCACATTCACTCACCCACACTAAATGCAAATTTTTATAATTTGATTTTCCCAGGAGCCAACGAAGAGTGCTACCTTTTTGTTTTCCGTTTATTTCCCCAAAAGTAATTTCGTTATTTCCCTTTGCAGCCGCAGAATTAGTCAAGCCTAAAATATAGAAAATACTCAAACCAGAAATGGATTTTAGATCATTTTCTTTTGGATTGATTTGATTTTTTACTTTTCCTATTGCCAGAAATGTAAGCCATGCTGAGCATGGAAGCACTTACGGAATTTTATGTTCCATTTTATTGGGTGATCAAAAAGTCAGTTCAATTTCATAAATTGAATAATAATTGCACCGAGTGAGGGGGCGGGCAGTAAAATCTTTGCAGCTTATGGATATTTTCACTAATTGCTCTTTGGGCTGAGTAAACAAGAAATTCAATTTGATGACTAATTAAACGAATTAAACGACAAAAATAAAATGCATAAAATATGTTCCGGATTATTATTTAATAAGCAAACGATTGGTATGTAGTTCTATGGCAACGGAAATCAATTATTATATTGTAAATACATTCTCATGAGCCTCTAGGCATAACTTTTACGTTCATAATTACTTCTGAAGACTCACCTTTGCCTTTCTTTCTCTGTGCTGCAACGAGATAAGGTAAAGCATCATTAAAAAAGTTGTAACGCAAATGTTGGGACAAGTTCAATTAGTCAGAGAGCCCCTCATATAACATACATAAATCGCATTAATTTACATGTGGATGAGTATTCATATTAGTTTGTGGTAGAGCACAACACTTGCCACAGCTCAAGTGCTGTTTTGAGAGGATCTTATGAATTAATATGCAAAACCAAAGGCCACGCTCTCCAGGAGTGGCCTCGCCTTGACTACACGTCACATTCAATGGCAAATGTTAACCTTTCAAGCAACTCGCTCGCTTTCTCTTAACACAAAAATATATATGGTAACCTTTTGTAAGCATTAGCGTTTAAAGTGCCAGAGGGCAATTGACATTGAGAATGTTAGAAATGAATGAAAGGAAAGCTTGTTCCAGTCGGAGTTGGGCAAATGTTTGCCCAAGTGGGGGTCTAAGGATAACTAGTTGAGTAGTATATGAAGAGTTGAATAAAATATAGTAGCAGTTAGCATCACAACTACTAGTGCTTGAAAATGTTCCTCGTTCCTCTTTCCTCTCTCCTGTGGCATAAGATCTTGAATGATATTTTGCATAAATAAAGGAAGTACATTTGATGAACAGCCAACAGCTTAACTGAAGAGCATAAGCCCAGACACACTGTCGAGTGTGTATCTAAATAAATGCAATTCACCAGCCATTCATCATGGACAATGGCAGAATTAGCCCAGCGACCAACTCGCAGTCTCTGCCAGATCCACAGACCCACAGACCCTCAGACCGACTGTCTGTCTGGGCAGTCAGTCTGCTTATCCAAAAGGGGGCGTCATGGCGATATCCTCCCTCCCTGTTGGTGTTTCTAAATAAATGGCTTGCACTAAAACCAAAACTAAAACACCGTCTAAATGACAAGGGACGGGAGCGCGACATTGACGCGCTGAGAGGGACGCCGCCCTGATGCCGTGGTAAAAGATTTCAAGAGCCAAAGTGAAGGCAAACATGGGGTGTGGCAGGCAGGTCGCTCGCAGGAAAGATTTATGTCGACGCAACGGCACCACCCGCCTGGCCAAGGTCAGGCTTGTCTGACAAAATGCAATTGGATTTTAATGCAACTGCAAAAGGGTGGCAAATATTCCATTAAAATTATATTAAGCAGCGAATGCCGCCGTTACACAAACTATCATTAAGTGGGAGGACGAAACCCGGGGTTTGCTATCATTTTTATGGGGCTTTCGCATCGCGTCTGCAGAAATTCAATTATGCCGCAGCAAGCAGCCGGAATTCTGGGGCAAGCAGCAGCTTCTGAGAATCAAGCTAAGCTGCCGAGAGTTAATCAGTTTCACTAACTTCATTTGTGGCACCAACAGAGGAAACTTTTGTGCCAGAGGTGTGACTCGGCGGGGGAGGGTATGGAATCGCCTGCCGCCTGCTGCTGCTGAAGGATTATTTGTGTACAAGTTCCCTGCTTTCCAGGCAATTACACGCAGTGCAATCCTTTAGCGAAGTTTGTTCCTGCAGACCCACGCTCTCCTACTCAGGCGTGTGCTTACATCCACTCGAATGGCTGGGCCTAAAAGTTGCCTAGATAAATGTTGCACTTGCATACCCGCAGGAGTAGATTTATGGCCAGACGGAAAAGCCGGGAGTGCAGCCTCCCTGGAGTAGAACTCCGGAGAACACATTAACCTATATTTCGATTCAGATTTATGTCCTGTTGCATACGTTTCGACATAAATTAAAGTGCACAGACACATTCCAGATGCTAATTTTATGCGGAGAATTAAGCGAAATAGGCACATTTTAAATATTTAATATGCCGGCTTCCGATTAACATATGAGTTTGGTGTTCGCCGCGATATAAATATTCAGTCCAGTCACACTTAATCGGTCCATCGCAGCCTCTACTCTGCTTTCAATTGCAAATTCCAAATCAATATTGCAAAATCATTTGCATTTTTTATGAGCTGCTGTGGCCTTTGGCAAACAATTGCTAGGCTGACCTTTGGGGGTCATATTTGACTATTTGGGTCACCGCCTCTCGCCTCACGCCTCACGCCTTCCACTCAACCCTATTTGACCACCAAGGCCGCAGTAGAATAAATCACATTCAATTTTCCCATAAATCAGTGCTCGCTGCAAAGTCTTGGCAATTACAAAACAATTAAATTGTCACTTCTACAAGGGGAGCGCAAACCGAACGGAACCGAAGCAAGTCACTGTCCATATCAGTGGAGGAGGAGCTAGCCGTCCCGCCGGGCAACGAAAGGCATCCATGTCTGTTGGCCTCTCAGAACATCCTGTGACTTGTGCTCCTTCTGCTCCTCCTTCGTCTTCTGCGTCCTGCTCAGTCAACACGTTTCCGCTCTAATGTTCTCGGCCCCAAAAGAGGAAATGGAAAAAGTGCACAACTCGAACATAATACAAACTTCATTGGACGCCAGGGCCCCTTCCGCCAAGGCCAAATCGAACCAACGTCTGTTTCCATTATTTATTTGCAGCAAATTAAGCCCGACCAAAAAGAGAGAGCATAAAAAACAATACTCTCAAGGGAAAGGGCCAAAATAGAAGGAAGACATGGGCAGAAGCAGTGGGCAAGTCAAGTGTCAGCATAAATGAAATTTCCCACCACAAACTTCCGGGAAATAAAAGGGCGAGTGGATGAATGGTGGTTGCTGCTGCTGCTGCTGCTGCTGCTTCTGGTACGAGTAAGCCTGGCCCACTTGGCTCCTGGTTAACAATGCATGTGCATAACAAAGAGCAAAGGCAGACCGAACTTTTGACGGATTCACTTTCCCCCTCGGACAACGACACACTTCGCTGGCGCCATTAACCTGCAACAAAATGTGAATGAAGGAGTGCGAATATATGCAAGTGTTTTTATATACATATCGTACATCCGTGTTAGTATGTGTAAGGGAAAATGTTTCCACCGTGTTACTTCGCATTTGGACCCTTGTACTTTTCACAATTCAATTGCAACGTCATTTCAGGTTTCGACTGACACCCTCAGTAAGCCATTGAATCTGATGTCGAGGGGATCGTGGGTTGGTCTTCCACTGGAGGATTATTTCCCTTTTACGCGAGTGAATTCATGATTAAGTCAAGGAGGGTCAAACCTTAGTCAGTCGGTTTAGGTGTTCACAATTATATTTTACTCTGCAGAGAAGCAACCATTAAATGACTTCTAGTTTTATTTTAAAGATGCTCTCAACATATAGTCATGTGTGAATTGTACTCCAGGGTATCAAAAGCCCTCTAACTTTTTTGTGTTTCTTATTTTCCTGTTAATCGCAGCATTTACTCTTCATTTGACCTTTAGCTCCGTCTACCTCATTCCATTTTGTGGTCGCACACAAATGAGCATCATTTCCGTTTATTCTATTTCCCACCTCCTACTCTCAAACGTAACCGTGTAAAGTGCCAGGAACTACAGTTAACATGGTCTAACGGGGTGTATGTATAGGGGAAAAAAAAGCGAATTTTGCAAAGTTCTAGTGAAGCGTCACATTTGTGGGTTCTGTTCGCTTGAGCCTCAGTCCCTCCAGTTCGCTCCAGTCGAGCGCTTTTTTTTTTGCTGCCGTTGCTTTTGTGCTAACTTTTATAATGAACTTGTTGATGTTGCACGCACGTTGTTGCTGTTGCTGTAGGTGTAGTTGTGCATAGAGTTGCTGGCGATTCTGCTGCTGCTGCTGCTGCTGCTTGTCTGTCAACTGATTTGCTCAAGTTCGGCGAGATGTGCAGTGCGTGTAATTGACTTGTGAACCCGAACATTAGGCACTCAATTAGTGGACACTGCATGCCATGTAATTGTTAAACTTAATTAATGTAGTCCAAAAGAATCATTCAAGTGGAAAGTGAGTATAGAAAAAGCTTAGCTACTGCCTAACTGAAGATGACATGTTTTCTTCCTTCTTCCTATGTGCAAATTATAAATTATAAATATTATCCCCTTTCAGGTGGCAGACTTTCAGTTAGCTTTCAGCTTTAGATATACTTTAATTTCTTGCTCTTCCATGTGGCTTCGAGACCTGTACTGCTTGATGAATAACCTTTATCTCCCACCTCAAGATGTTAGTAGTCTCTGCTCAGCTTTGGCCTTGCCCCAAAAATATTTCTACCGACACCCACTCAGTTCCCATCAACCTTGTGGCCCACAGTCAGTTGTAAAATATGCAACACACTTTTGGTAATACATTTTTGGCAGTGGCACATGAAGCCCTCGGAACTGAGGCCATCCAGCGCACAGAGGCCAACGACTGCAATATGAATAATTAATTGAAATTTAATTAAAACTGTCTAGCAGAGCAGAGCTCTCTCCCCTCGCTGTCGTTAAAAATAATGCTGCCAGCGGGCTGCCAACGCGGGCTAATAGTAACTCAAGAGCGTGTTAGGGAAATAGATATGGGCCAGGGAGCTGAGGAGGACGGTCATGGAATGGGTAAAGTTTACTTCATTATGATCAACATTCACTGAATCCATCATGTCCACAAAATGGTAAGCTAAAACTTGTATTCAGCCAGGCGTTAAAAGCACAACAGAGTAAATAATCGTCACAGTAACAGCAGCGCATACAACTACAAGTACAACAACAACCACCAGATACTAACTACAATAGTAACAAAAGGGAAAACGTAACAATTAATGTCATCAGCTTGCAATATCAACAGCAGCGACAACGACAACGACAACGACAACGACAACTACAGCTCAGAGTCAGATAAACAATCGCCACGAGTGGTCAACAGTGCCAAACAACGTGGCTGACTACAAAATGGTCCAGTGGTCACTCATCGTGGCCGTAGCTGAAGGGCGCTGCCGGCGGATTGCAGAAGGCAGCTGCTGGTAGGTAGGTGTATTTACATGTTGTTCTGGGCATGCCACAGCCACTATGCCACCATGCCGATAGTCCCGCTAGACCCGTTGCAACGGCAACTATATAACTTGTTGACTTGTTGCGACTAATTGTCAAGCGGGAGTGGGAGTGGGCGTGGGCGGGTATCAAAGGCAAATAAAATCTATTAAAACAAACAAGTACGAGTGTGCACCTGCAATCAGTGAGCAAAATATAATGCAATATCCAAATGCAAATGGAAATATCCACAGATAAAGGTCCTTGGGTTTTGATATTTGCTTTTCCACTGTATCCGCTCTCCACTGACTACTTATTGCATGGCATTCATATTTTATGCAGATGTTTGTACAGCAAAGGAGAAGTGGTGGCATAGATTCCACTTCTCTTACAACCCTTATCCATTTGCATTCGGATTGACAGGTAGTAAAGTACCCACAGTCTCTTTCAATTGGATTTTCCCCTAATCAACACATTTCGCAGCACACACAAACCCAACGGACCCAACGGATATCCCTGCCGCATTCTAGCAAATAAGTAACTGTGGGAAATTATTGTCTCCTACACATGCTCAGCAGACCCAAAATACCAAAGTTAAATGACCGAAAATTGTGCCACATTTTGTACGAATTTACCTCTCCAAAGAGTATAAGCAAGCCGAACAACTATCATAAAAACGAGGCTAACTCATGGCACTAATTAAGTCGAAACCTTAGCATTTACCTTGGGCTCTGTTTCTTGGGAAGACAGAGGAGGAGGAGGCTGTGCGGAAGCCCTGAGTTGTGTATTAATAGGAAACCCTTGTTGCGAAGGCTTCGAGGCACATAAAAATGTCATATGTCAACTACAGGTTGCCTTGTCAGCACTCATTAAGCTCTTAACCTCATTCGAGCATACACTCACTCACACATATGCATACATAAACTGGCTCTCAGACACACACTCGCATTCACTCTCACACTCACACTCTTACTCCCGCTTCCACTCCCACCATCCTGGACAAATGCAAGTGAGCGCTTTATTACCAATGTCGACATGCCCGGGATGTAGAGAGAAGAGCAGAAGACAACGGACAACAAAGCGCAGGGCAGGACTTTTGTTTCTGTTAAGCTATAGCTGTTGGTAGCTCTTGGATCAATGGAAGAGAACAGCAGCCGCAAGAGCCGCTCCTTAAAGCCTTCAACTTGCTGAAAATTATGATTGTGCAGCAGCAGCAAGTCGCGCCATTCCTTTTGTAGTGTGTTCTGCTCTTTCAATTAATTTAACTTTCCCTGCTTTTGGTCCTTTTCGCATTTCCCTGACTTGAATGAATGAAATCAAATTAATTACGAAGGACGAAGGCGACGAGCAGATAGCAGTGCCAAGGCTACGATTCCCCGTTTCCTTATGCACATGCATGGAAATTTCTTTTCATAATTTATGTTGCTTCTTCCACCGCCTTCTTCGCTTTTTTGCGCCATGTCTTGTGCTTGCCTTTTGCTCAGACTCAGCCATTCATTTCGAGGCATCTCCGAGGCATATCTTATCTGACCTCTTTATCATTATCATTTTCATCAGTTAGGCAGACGGCTGGCTGCCAGGCCAACCAGGCAGTCTGCCTAGCCAGTGTGGGCTGCTGCACTGTGGCTGCTGCTGATTGATACCCAACACGGCAGGCGGTATATCAGTTTGAGATGATGGATTGTGTGCATTTGTGGAGGTGGTTATTGGATAACATATTAAACACCTTGAGAGAAATATACTCAAGTACTCTTTGAGACTCAATTAGCACTCTCGAGAGAGTCTTTAGCGCCGAATTGAACGGCAGCGATCGTTGAGGCTTGGTTCTCTCTTCTCTTTGTCCCTCTCTCGCTCTCTGTTAGTTGGTCTGTTATTGGCACTGTTAACAAGGCACGGTTAGCACTGTTAGGGCACTGCCGCTTCCAATCTCTCTTACTGTTATTTGTTCTGTTATTGGCTCTGTTAACAGTAGGGACTCTGCTGCGCTCTGTGGCTTCCCAACAAATCCCACATTGACCAAATATCTTGACTCAAAATATTGTAAATTAATGATAAAGAAATCCGGAAGCGTTACACCTAAAAAGGGGTAACCTTCGATTCGGTTCCCTATTGCGCAGCTCCCTTATGTGCATATGAGTCCCTACTTGCTCATCTTGCTCATAATTTGATTTCTCGTGTGTTTGATTAAGGATGTCGAACACACAGATATGCACATACGAGTATACAATATAATCCCACCCATGCCACACCCACACAAACGATATACTTGTCCATATCCGAGTTGTACGAGTATGTAGCTGGCAGTCATTTTGTGCTTTGATATTGGATTTCATTTCACATTGCTCCCATTCTTTCGCATATCGAGTTTTGCCTTTGAGCCATGGTCAGCATATTGTTAAACAAGTTTGGATTGGCCGTTGATTCGGTTGCTGCCAGGAGGAAATAGTTGCCAGGAGCCAGTGGCCTTCAAGAGCCAGGCAACATTTTGTGGGTCAATACATTTGTCAATGCTCCGTTTTACGTATCTAATGCAAACATCCACAAAGATCTGAATATTCCAACCATTAAAGAAGAAATAAAGAAAACTAGTAAGAAATACATCGACAGACTCCACAACCACGAAAATAATTTAGCCTTAAGTCTATTAGACAATAGCCTAACAGTAAGAAGACTGAAAAGATACCACATTCTCGATATCCCTGATAGATAAATTTAACAAACTAAAAAGATGTTATATATAATAGCAGGGCTCATTGGAAAACTGCTATTTCTGTTAATTGAATATTAATTATACAATTTACTTATTGTTTAAAAACAGATTGTAAATATAAAGAGAGAGAAAAAAAAAAAATACATTTGGAAATTTATAGAAAATATTTTTCTTAAATAAGTACGGAAAAAGTTGCAATCTCGAGAAGAGAAATGCTTAAATAAATTTGTAGATATAGAGAGAGAATAATTCCCCTTGATTGATAAATGCCATAGATGCAAAGTCGAATGAATGCAGCTGTCAAGGAGACGGCAACTGTCACAGAGAACTCTGGAAGTGCTGTCAAAACAATCTTTGATGGAGCAAATATTTGCAATCAAAACTTACCCTCTTCGTTTTGCGTTTATTGAACCTTCAACTCGTTGAACTCTGAATGCGAATTGGCTCTGCCTGTCTGCAAATGGAGAGAGATACAATATATGGAGATTAAAGTGCATTAATCAAGTTTTATTAAACGAATTAAATGTTGACAAAATCTTAATCAGCAGCAAACTTATCTCTCTACTTAATTAAGCAAGTAGCAATTCAATTAGTTCCAGCCCAGAGACAGACAAAGTCAAAGCCAATGGGACATGGTAAATGGGACACGGGACACGGGACACGGCACACGGCACACAGGAATACCGACTGCGTATAACCTCTCCGCACAGGTGTGCTAATAAAGACAAGCCACGGACAGAGGTGGGGCAGAGGTAAGCCGCAGAATCAGAAATGTTAATTAAAATCACTGAGCGGCGAAGCCAGGCGACAGGCATGCTAAGCAGGCCCAAAATCATTTGGGAATTCCCTACTATCCGGGGAAATGGATAACCAGAAAGCCCCTGGCCACAGCCAAGTAGGAGGCGGCAGCTGGCTAAGGAAGACAAATGTTACAGATGAAAATCTGTTTAGGTTTATTAAATGTTCGCAAAAGTTGCCAAATGTAAATAAATTAATTTAGACAACGAGCTGTAGGAAAGAGAAGTGTCAGGGCCGTTTTGATTAGTGGGTGTTGCTTTTCATTTAGGAAACTTTAAGGGTAGAATATGATCTATGAGCTATGAATACTAGAAAACAGTCTCATCCTCATACTTGTATCCCACTTAACGTGTTTTAAATATAACAAATGCAAGCCAATTAGTTTAAAATAATAGCAGTATCTGCCTGCCTTAATAGGATTACCTTTCATTGAGTGAAACCATAGAATAATATTTGCTTTGAAAAACAAACTAAAAATCCCCTAAGCAAATATCATGGAAAACATTTTGCAGCATTTATGCCAAACTTCAAAGTTGCATTTTTGTACGCTTTCCCTCTACTTTTTCCTACCAGTTACCGTAATATTTTTAACATGAAAAGGTAGGAAAGGCGGTGCCACAACAAAGCTGAATTGCATTTAAAATTCGTAATGGACGTAGAGGAAATACAGAATTCCGATCAGGAAGCATGCGGGCCAGGAAATCAACTGAAAAAGTACTGCAAAAAGTGCGCACTGCCAAAACGAAAGCTCACAGAAGGGGACAAAAGAAAAAGATACACAAAGTGTGGCTGTGGCCCCATACCGAAAAAGGAGCCAAATAAAATAAACAGAACTGAACAGAAAATAAAACAAATATTAAAATGCCGGAAGCAAAGGGACGTGGAAAGAATACGCGACCTTCCCTTTGATCATAAATTGAGTACAATAAATGTAATAAATTTATTCGCTCATCCAATGGCAGCTCGGGCAACCTCGAAAGCCAAAACAATTAATAGAAAGTGTCCTTAAGCTCCGACTAATCCCCTTTAATTTTGCGCCAAGCTTTAACTTAACTTTTAATTTTGTCTGGGTGAAAGTTCGCGACTGGAGCTTTCACTTTGCGGTTGTTTGATGAGTCTGGGGTCCCGATTTGAGTTCCGGGCCCCAGTCACGTGGTTTCTCTTCACCCATAGCCCTATTAGCAACAACAAGTTGCATTAAACCGGATGCTAACTTTCATTAAAAACCACTTAACCCATGCCACTACTACTACGACAAGAGAGACCGCAGGACCCCCAGCTACAGTTCTAGTTTCTGTATCATCTGTATCAGAGCTCACAGCTTCAGTCCCTGGCATGGCAGCGTCCCCTGTTTCAGTTATATTCCCAGCTACGGATCCCAGTCCTCACCCACTCACTTGACCAACCACTTGACCCATATGACCCACAGTGGAGGCAGCAGCAACAAAGGCACTGCCGGCACGTGGATGGCTCCTCCCATCCTGCTGGCTAGTTGGCTTAGAGGGCTTAGAAGGGTAGGCGTGCCTGGTCAGCCAGTGGGCGGGCACTACTACTACTCCTGCACATCGTTAGTCATATTTTTTTCCTTTTTTTTTTTTGCTGAGCAAAGCAAACTTTTTGGCAAACACGAAGCCAAACGAGAAGGAGATATTTTTAATTAAATTAAAGAGCATTGCGTAGTGCAGAGTCGGCGTAGGGATTAGGCGAAATGCAAAAGTCAAAAACTGCTGCACACTTATGCATGTGGGCCAAAAAAACTTTCAACAGATTAGAGATTTTTGTTTCAAAATCTTAAAAGCAAAGGCACACCGCACAAGGACATTAGCAAAGCGAAAGTGTGGCAAAAACCAGCTCTGGGAAACATCAACAAATTGAAAATCCCTCTTATCCAGGCCATTACAAAAAGATATTCTAAAAGAGTATACTTTTATGACTAATTGTCAAGCAGTTAAAAAGTTTGTCAGCGCTGCATAAAGTTTCACTTTCAGTTGATCAAGAATATATTTTTTATACAGCCACAGCCACAGCCACAGCCCCAGAGTCACATGTGCCTCGAGTTGATGGCAAAAGTTTGTCAACTCTGGGAGATGGCGATGGGATGTACAGCCACATCCATGAATGGAATACCAGTTCGATTGGCAGAGTCAATGTACGCTTATTTCTATTTCATTACTGCTGTTATTTTCATTTAATTTTTTCTCCGCCAGCCAACCAAACAAAAAAACAAACAAAGAGAGGAAACCCAAAAACAGAAAAAGTTGAAAAATGGTTACGGAAAAAAAGAAAAGCTGGAGCCAGGAGCAAAGGGGCCATTCGGGGCACTGCGGACAAAACTGCAAAACTTTGCTGCCACTTTTTGTTCAGTTATTTTTTTCTTCGAATTTCTGGGCCAACTGTTTTCTTTTAATGCCAAAGCGTGAAAACAAAACTTTTTTCTGCCACTTTTAAACGGCGACACTAATGGCTGGGAATTGAAATGGATTTTGTGCAAATATGTTGCAAGCCGAGCTGGGGAAAACTCTTGGCGCAAATAAGAATAAAGCTAAGAGTTTTTCCAGTAAGCATCATATGCGTTATAAGCAGAAATGTGCAATCGATTGGAGAGGAAAACGCAAACAAATCCGAAATGTGAGCAACCACTTAAGCTGCTCTTAAGAGCCAGGAAACCCATTAGGAAATCGACCACAAAAAACTTGCACATATTTTTGTGGTAGTTTTCTTTTCAAAGCAAATTAAAAGTGTTTCATGGATATTGTTTCTGTGTAAAATAAACTCCATTATTTTAGAGCACTTGTGTTAAACACTCGTCATTTGTTCTTTTATTGTTTCACAGTTTAATCGATGAATGGCAAATTAAATTGGCATTTCCATGCTTAGTTAAATGGCTGCATAGTGTAAATTAAATATTGTATTTGATACCCCGCTATGCAAATATGCAAATCAAATGCTAATGGGCGACATTCAATTGAAATCGTTTCTCATGTTTGTACTAAATATGTACAAGAAGGAGTATGTAGTGTAAGTATTACAATCGGGTCGGTCGCCACAGCCAATTTGTTTGCTTGTTTGTTTGTGTGACCCAAATAGAAGTTGTCCAACATCTCACAGCCGGAATACTGCGCTCAATTTCCGCAAATAAACAATGAAACAAAAGCCAACATTGTGAGCCGAAAATGTTGTGCACTTTGTACATTTGTGGAGAGTTATGCTACTGTTGCTGGTATAAATTGCAGTACGACCTTGCCCCTGGCTACGATAATTAAAATTACTAATTGAAAAGGTATTTCAGCTACACGGCAGAGCACTGAATCAGCAGCAACGTCAACAACATCGCCCCCCGTCGCAATCCATCCATCAATATTCGCTATAAATTCAATTTTCCAGAGCAAAAAGTGGGAGCTGGCTAATATTTAGCAGGGTACCCACGGGCGAATGATGCGTTTTATGGATTACTTGGCAACATTCTGACAGCTGAAGCCTTAAACAGAAATTGATTGGATGTGCGGAGCGTAGCCTGATAAATCTTTAAAGCAAATTCAACCACATGCATTGAACATAGTTTATTTCAACAGAAATTATTGTAACTTTATGCAGATTCCAGCCAGAAATTTATCCTCAAGGCTTTGTCCAACAAAAGCAGTCGACAGCCAAAAACTGTTTGAAACTTTTTTGGTCAGAAATTCATTAGAAAATGCTAACTAAATGAAACGAATACGTCGGATGCCTTGCGATAGATGACATAAATATTGTTCCAAAGTTCTTCCCACTGTCCCACCCATTTCCAATCCTAGCCGGTAAACAAACTTTTGTGGTCTACTGTTCGGGCTAATGGATAGGCTATAGAGCTCCAAGGCTAACCGGAGTTGGAAGAAACCCCTGACAGCATTGGTCACCAAACTGTTAGTTTTATCAAATATATTACGGAGGAAATCTTTGATTTTCTGGTCTCGGCAATGCCAACGTTTTCAGCATTAATTAAATTTGGTTGCTGGCAAGCTCTGGCAATGCTCTTTACCTATATTTTACTTGGTAATTTAGCACTTTTGCGGTGATTGTGGGGCGACAAGCGAGAGGCAAACAACACGGGCCAAACATTTCTAAAAAATTAAATTCAAATTCGTTGCCAAAGGCTTTGGGACCCTGAATCAGGAATGATTTAGCTACTGAAAATATTTGGCATATAAGAAATTGGATTGCTATATTGTACATGCACTTGCATATTTGTAGAAAACTGAAAGAAATTTCCCTGGTTTTCGAATAGCTTGGACTAGGAAGGAAAAACTCAGTGAAGGGAGTCCTTTACCTTTTGGTCTTTTATTCCGGTTCCAGTTCCAATTTTGTTGCTTTGGTGTATGGAATTGGAGCACTCTGTCCACCGCCACATAAATCTTGAGTGCAAATTTTCGTTTTGGCCATAAAAAATTAACAATGCGTAAAGAGGTTGGCTGGAATTACGAGCCAAGAGCTCGAGGCCGCCGCTCGCAGGCTGCTGGGAAATTTCCAGCTTAAGCCCGGATATCTAAGAGGGTTTGCCAGGGATGTCACTGCTGCACTTGCAACACCCCCACACACTCAAACTCACCCATATACCCCTACTGTTGTGTGTGTGTGTGACCATAAAGGTTTTGCGGTCCAGTCAGGCAGACTCTCCTCATCCGTAGATCCCTGCAAGGGAGCCCGTCGGCTCGTTTTGCGGTCACTTGGTCTTGGTTCGACTCTGCATTAAGTAAGCCCGAACACGGACTCCGATTCTCTCTGTTGTTTAATTCTATATGCTCCTGGGCCTTGCCCATGGCTTCGAGTGAAGTGAAGTGAAGTGAGGGCTGGAAGTGTCTATCCCTCTGTCAGTCATGGGGGACTTTCGTTTGGGCCTTCGTCTTGCTGTCCTTAATTGTGAATGTGTGTTAATGTATTCCCTTTAGCATGTTCAAATTTTATTCAGCCATTTTAAATGTACCGAGTGCTGCTATAAGCCCAGAAAGGAACAAGGGGGGAACCATGCCCAACGTGACACTGAACACGTTTTAACGATGAGCAACTTCCGGTCCCAGCCCTCATAACTTATGCACATAGATAAGCCGCCTCAGCCTTGCGGCTTCACTGCAGATTCTTCTGTGTGTTTCAGCTTTCCATTGGTGCCTGTTCGTGGGGTGGATGCTGAGGAGAAGGATGCGGCCTGCTTTGTGGTTGGGCTTCCTTTTTTAATGCCGCTGGCCATTTAAGGCAATTATGAAATTTTCATAATTTTGTACTAGTATTGTAATTGCTTAAAGATTGTCTTAAATTTGAGGGCCAACTTCCATAATGATAAAAGGTGGAGGTTAATTGGTGGATGCCAGGTAAAAAAGGAAGCAAGGGCAGTAATTCTATAATTCTATAATTTAATGTTCTTCAATGAAACTGTCTAAGATTAATTTGTTCAGACCAGCAGCGCTAGCGGGCGACACAGCGGCACAGCCTCTTTCCGCTCCCCGCAAACAGCTTGAAGCGCTCCTGTCTATTGTACCGTTAGTTCTCGCCGACAGCGCTCTCAGAGAGTGGGCTCGCTATCGCTCTCGCGATCCACTCTGTTGGCAAGTGGCCTTTGCTTGTGAGCTAGAATAAAGCGACGTTCGATCCCCGTTAGTTTAGCGCGGTTTCCACCACCGAATTTTAACAGCAGCGCCACTCAAGAGTGCGCGTCGAACTGTACATATGTACACACACATTTATATGTATGTATGTATATATGTTTGTATATATACGAAAGCTCTTGGGCTATTTGCTTTGGCCATGCTTGCTCTTCGAATATTCTTTAGCTGCAGAAATCTTTCCTCCTACAAACACTCTCCAAACGATTAGTTATAAATAGCTTGAGTCGTACAATTACCCAAAAACTAAGGAAAATCTTTCTCTTTAAATTGTATTTAAATTGTTGCAATTTATTTTATTCTCCTTAATAAATTACCCAACAAGCTTTCTATTTATTTGAAATATAAATCTTTTTCTAGACAATTGCACCTCAAAGCTGATTGTATCCTTTGTGGTTAGCCGCAAAGAAATTGTTGTATGGCTGAGGATACGGAAACATGCCCTGATGCTCGATAAACCACAATCCATTTCACACATGCACCGAAAGCCGTGTCTTAAGTCGCCTTGCCCGACCTTTATTTATATTTAATTGTGTTTACCACAACGTTGGCACGCGGCACCTCAAATTGTAATTATTTCCTTGATGGACTCGGACTGGGCTGGGCCACTCAGTGCACGTTCCATTAATTATGAAAATATTGCTCAAACACTTGTTCGCTCGTGGCGAACAGGCAGCTTGGAATTCTCGCTTTTTCGCACTGTTCATTTCTCTCTCTCTTCTCTGAGTCTATATTTCTCTCTCATTCTGTTTCAGAGTTTCTTTCTCTCGCTCAGTTACTGTGTAGCCGCAAACAGAACCAGAGCCGCACTTTGCACTGGCACTTACATTAAATTTAAAGTATTTACCACAATATTTTCGCTACACTTGCCGCAAAGTGTATTTTCAGCTCGCCATTTCTTACAATACACATACATATGTACACATGAAGTATATTTGCACTGCTGCTTTATAAATGTATTATATATTTTGAGTTTTCATCCGACTTGCGTTCCCCTTCTCTTCTCTGTTTGCGGCTGCTGCTTTACCTTCTTTGTCGTCTTTCCCTCCCACTCTGCGGGACTCGTGCAGATGTTTGTTTGATTACACGGTAGCCAAAGTGTGAGCCAAAGAAAACAACGGTATATTAGTTTTTGGGCAAAGTGTATGACAAATGAGTTTTACAAATGAGAGAAAAGTCAATCTTGAGAATGCAATCAGAGGATTCCTTACATCTGTTTCTCTAACTATTCTCTGCCAAATTAAGTACAAGTCCCTGCCAAAAAATCTGAAGAAAAACCATTGTTGCCAATTTTAAGCCAAGACGGAAAACTGAAATTGAATAACTTGTTGGATGGAATGAAATATGTGACCGTCGTGAAAATTGGGCTGCCAGACTGCGGCCTGGGCGTGGGCCTGACAACAAACTGATTTGGCTCTTCAAGTCGCCAAGACACGTAGCCGCAGGACATTTATCCCAGCTGAATTGTGGCCACCAAATAGGCACAGTGAACGTGCAATTATTCAAAGTGCAAAAAGAGTTTTTTGCCATTAAACGTGCAACTTTTGCGTTTCGGGTGGGAGAGAATCCTGGGCCCAAGGAAATTGTTCATAAGTTGAAGGAAACTTTTATTTAACTTTCTGTCGCCCGAACGCGACGCAAGGAAACATTTTCATTTCCAGTCAGCCTCTAATTTATTACAGTAATTTGCCCTAGCCCTGCGCTGTTATTGTTGCTGCATATTAATTTAACATAACTGGCTACGAAACACAGCGAAACCAGCGCCGAATTACCACCCAAAATGATTACATGTCCCGCAGCTGGAAGACATCCTTCCAACGTATTCGCCTTAGCCTTCACTGCAGGTTCTTGTCGTCCTTGTCGTCGCCGCTGACGATGTTGCGGATTTAGCAACGCGTCGCTGAAGATCAACATCAAATTACCCTAATCAAATTGTCATTACGCATATTTTAAGTAAATGAGTGCGTGAATTCAGATCAAATTAGCAGACATCAGCAGCGGCAGCAACGACAGCAGGCAGCCTGACAATCAATGACGCTTTTTATAACCCCTCAAGAATAAGTCAAGCTAAATGGCCACGAATGATGTTTCGACTAACGAATACCTAACAAATATATATTTGGATAGTATACGAAATCCATAGGGATTCCGTTTATATTTGCGTTTCGGCATGTGAGTAAAAAGTTAAATTCCTCCTAACAAGCAAATAGCAAACTAATGAATCTCCACATAACATTCACACCTCCCTTGCCCGCTCCCATCTGGAATACATTCCGGCACGTGCCGGAAGGGAAAACTTCCGGGAAACAGATTCCAGACTAGTGGTGGAAATTAATCAGACAATGCAATGGGTTAGTCGCCTGCCTGGCCGTTGAAACGCTTAAAGGCTTGCCCCACCAACTCTATTCTGGGTGAACAAAATAAACCTTAGTTAGCAAGCAGTTTAGAAAAGTTGCCAGAAAAAAATAAGTAAATATACAGTGAAGCATATAAAACTCCTAACAAGACATAAATGGAGGACGCTGCAGTCACTGGAGAAGAATAAGCAAGGATAACTGCAAACTTTGATGGGGAGGGGCCACACACACACACACACACACACACACACACACACACACACACACACCACTCACACAGATCTCGGAAAACAAAGTTGGGGCTGGGAAAACACCTCAAGGATACTACGAGAATGGAGCAGAGGGGTGGGTAGAACTTTCCACTGAACTGAAGCGGAACTTTTATTTGTTTGACTCGTGAGCAGGAAACTTTGCACTGCTCCATGTACACCATATGCACCCTATGTCTGTGGGTCCGCAGTCCTCTCCCGGTTTTTGTTCGCTCGATTTTATTGCTGCACAAACGTCACAGGGGCATCCGCTGCTGCACTGCCAGCAGCCCCCAATAAGTGCTCTTCGGACTCGGGCGAGTGCACTTTAAATTACTCGAATGATACTTGATGGTTGCAATCAGACCGAAGACCCTCGTAGACCCAAGACCCCAGACCCACACAGACTTCATTATTTTGATAGCAATTAGCAAATTGAGTTGTGTAATATTTCTGTTGTGTACGAGTACTCCGTAATATTTTAAATTTTATTGCCAGTCCGTTTGAATGTTGTCATGCAATTAGTGCAGCACGACTGACGCTTCCCTTCTGTGTGGCTCCCACAGCGCTCCTTGGCTCCTCTGCGGACGACTCTCTTCATGTGTGAACACTTCGCAGTGTAATTAACTTTGCACAGTCCAATAAAACGGGCACCCAGTCAACATTTCGTCAAAGCTCTTTTTTTTGCCAGCTCCCAGTGGCAGCTGACTCAACACGGATTCGCTGACAATGCCAACAGCTTGAATGAAGGACAAACCATTCGTAAGCGAAACCCCCCGTTGGTGGGGAAACTAAAAATGATTAAGAATAAAAACAAATTATTCTTCGTTTCACTCCCTACACTCCTCCTCTAATGGGTTAATCATGTCTGCAATTGTTATTCCACCAAAACATTTAACTTTCTTGGCACCCCGAACAAGGGGCCACAAGAACTGCCAAATCAACTGGAAACACAATTTCTCAACGCTGAATTTGTCACCCCGTTTTTTGTCACCCGATTTGGAATGATAATCACGACAAGCGATACCAGTAAAGCCAACAAAAACAAGCCATAATTTTATGAATATGATGGGGGGAATATGATACTTTAAGCTACAACACGTTGTCTTTTGTGTTGATATGGCAATGGTTATATAAGCAGCCGAAGCGAGGATGTGACAACAGCGCCTTTTGGCGGCAGTTTGCAGGCAGTCGGCCGCCCATCAGCATTGATCCATGTTGACAATTTTTGGCGGGTCGCACAAAAAAATAAATATGCCAAGATATTCCCATACGTTTACACTCCGCTGCTCATTGCTTCGCGGTCTTCGTGTGTGGCACAGCCGCAGAGAGGCTTGTTTAAAGGTTTCCAATGCCCTTCAAGAGGATATTGTTACACAGAGATTTTGCTTCAAAAGTGTATACTTTATAGCCCTATTTTAGGGTTAATCTCATTTTTTTTTTGTCATGGAAAACGAATATTCTCTAGTTGGAATCGCCAAGTCTTGGGTATACCCTTAGCAACACAACTCATCAAAGATTACATTTTTGTTACCTTATATTCAAGGGTATCTAACGTCTCGGTCACTGAACCGAGCTTCGTTCTTGTATTGTTTTGGTTTGGTTCTATAGCTGGAACAGTTTATTTTTATTGGCAAACGGCGCTACTCTGCCATATCGATGGGGGTGCTTGTCAGACAAAAGGCAAATGCGCCCATTTGTCATCGAGACAACGAGCTGACATTTGGCGAGCACTGTGGCAGTGGCAGTGGCAGTGGAAGTGAAGGCATCAGTAGCATTCGGTGGCAGTTGTCACCCATCAGATTGCTGATTCCCAAAGACCGAAAACTGCCACAACAGCAGCTTGAGTGCAGTGATTTTCAAAACAGATTGTTTGCTTTAAAAAAGTTGCATAAAGTCAGCTCCTTATCGATGCGGCAAGGATTTTTGTGCATATTAAGCAGTATATACAATACGATTCCGCTCTTACTTTTAAAGTGCTTTTCATTAAACATCGATATGTGTTTAAATATGAAAACGCCCCGCATATTTAATTAAAAGAAAATTGTATCCTGTTTCAATTCACAAAGGGACTGTGCCCTCGTTTTTAATTGCGCATTTCATGTATTTTAATGCGACTGCCCACATAAAAGACAGCCCCAGCCAAAAGAAATTGTAATGAGTTCAAAACCGAAAAAGAGCCCAGAGTGTGGGAGAATACAAAAAAAAAGGCAACAAAAAATGAGCTGAAAGCAATGCAAACATAAATTTTATATATTTTTAACAAGATCTGAGCGGGCCAAATTGGATATGGGAATAAACTCGGGTTTCTGCTAATCAAATGAAAGCACATTTAATGTTTAAATAAACATAAATGAGTTGTTTCGGCACAAATAGAAGAAATTAAAAGAGATGAGAGCTGCAAAAGAGCAAAGCCGGCTTAAGTCCCGGATCCAACTTCGTCATCGTCATCCTGCCTCATGGCTGGTCCGCTTTGATTAAGTCCCGCATAAATATTTATGTGCAGTCGAAGTAGCAGCAGCAGCAGCAGCAGCAAATATTTACATTTATGACGGGCAAAGTGGTATTTAATTGAGAAGTAAAATGCGACCATAATATATGAAGCACGTGGCGAAGATACATCATGAGTTGGTGTTGTCCTGCCAGAAACGAATGAAAGATACCCGGCAGATACATTCACTGCTTAGTAAGCAAAGTAAAGAAACTAATTCTATTTATCTAATAGTTCAAAAAAACAAACAAACTAATTCCCTTAACTGTTGCCCAGCGAGTACCAATTTCAGTATATTCTTCTGCTCACTTGAGCATAAAATGCCAAACATAAACTTCAATATGAAACCAAACACATGAGATGCTTCAGCCCGCGATGATGCCACTTGAAAAATATAACATAAATTTTATTATTGAGTTAACGGCAGCCTGCACAACACCCGCGCCACTCGAAAAAAGGAGAACCACCAAAAGTAAGGGCCACTTCCAGACTTTCCAAACAAAACAAAGTCACTGCGCCCCAGTCTCTGGTTTTATTCCTTTTGAAGTGGCACGACCAGAACCCCCACAACAACAAAAAAAAGACGGAAAAAAGGAGCCCACACACAAGCAAAGTTGAGTTTATGTCTGCTGCCGCGTAATTCTTCTTAAAGACTTTAACGCTTTTTTAATCATTTTTATTGTCCCAAAATTTCATTTTGGTATTATTTGCATTTGGGGAGAAAATATTTCGCAGAATGCCATCATCGTTTCAACATGGATTTCAACTTTGTTTGCGTCTTAGTTTAATTTGTTCATTTGTTTGGATGTCCGAAAATGTCAGAGAATTTAAATTGAAACATGAAAGTTTGACAATTTTCTGCTTTTTGTTAATCATATGAGTTAAATTAATAAATTGTGTGTGCGTGACAGATCTATGAGCGAGATATTAATTCCATAAATATCAAGGCAAATTATGTGTTGATTTGTGAATGAATTTATTTAACCAGCAAAGGTCGCAATTGAATTAAAGGAAACTCCATTACAACATGGATTTTATTGTCAAGCGATGGCCGAACAGCAAACAAACATTAACTTGTGGGCGGCTTTTATAAATACTTTTTCAAGTTAATCCCTTTCGTTCGCCAATATTGTTGGGCCGTTTTTTTTAAGCCGCATTTATGCGTTCGTTTATATTTAATTTGCATTCATCCATTTGCATTCATAGGTCGATGTTGATGTCGATGTTTCTTTACAGCTTTTATTGAAATCCATTTCCTTGTTTTTCTGTTTCTTTGTCGGCGGGAAAAAATATCATTTTCCATTTGTATTGCAACATTTTGTGCTGTGGAAAAGCAAACAAGCGGAATGAGACGAAAGAGCTGCAAATAAAAGCCATTGGGTCAGAGTTGTCGCAGCTGCAATTTTTCAAATGTCAAATCAAAACACAAAACCAATTACTTTCGATGATTAATTACCAGTAGGACAAATGTTGAGGACCGCAGAATGATTTTGATTGCGACCCCGGACCAACTGTTTACTTGATTTATGATCAGCAGCTCAACCCTTGCTGACAAGTCCCTGAAGTGCCGGAGGTTGCCCTTCATGTTGCCTTATCCAAATTTTCATGAAAAGCACCTTAAAATTCATAAGTTTCTTAGGGGAAATTTAGCTTAGAGAGTGAAAGAGAGAGAGAGAGAGAGAGAGGAAGAGAGGGAGAGAGCGACTTAAAACTCTGAAGGTGTCGGGACAGAAGCCGCAAGTAAAACAGCAGCTGCATGTCATTAACTATATGAAACTCCACGGCATAATCCTCTCTGGTCCGCACCGCAGAGCACCGCAGGACGTATGCGTAATGCTACCAAAGTTCTCAACGCTTCATTTTTTGAACATTTAACACCCACACTCCTTTGAGCGTGTGACACCTTTTGCCACACCTTCCATTTTGGTTTTCCGCTTTTTTCTTCATTTTTGTTCTATTTTGTTGTCATCAAAGCTGCGGATTATGCACACAAAAACGAGAGTTTATGTATGAAATTATGCAAAACAGAAGAGCAGATGATGATGATGATGGTTACGCTGGTAATAATGATGCTGGCTAGAGGATTGCTGTGGATGCTGATGATAATTTCCGAGAACTGCCAGAGCTGCGCACGAGTCAAGGTTAAAGCCGATATAGGTTTCCCCTTTGTTCAATTACAAATGCAATTTTTTTTGTGCGATTATTATGATTAAGATGGAAAGTGAAATTTTGTATGCCTGCATTGAAATTTCATATTTTAATTACAATTTGCTTTGGACGCCAGTGACCCAAATTTATATGTACATATATAGGAAAGAAAGGGTTCTTTTTACCCTTTTTTTTGCGGCGCGCCGATGTCGTCCTCAGCTGCATGCCTGGCTGCATAATTATGTTGCCAAACTGGTTGGCTGGCTGACCAGCAAAAACAAATAAAAAACTGAAAAGGAAAATGAAAAACGAACCCCAAAAGTTCCCCTCCCTCCGAATGGAACCCAAGTTATTTGAGCATGACGAATGGCTTTGTCAAGTTTACCACTTCTACGGATGATTTTATTAAAAATTTAGCAGACACAGGTGCAGCTGCCAGAAGTTTTCCATATTTTCGTCAACTAATTTTTGGAATTGAATGTTTCACTCTTTGGGCAAACTTCCCAGAGCTTTCCGTTTTAATGTCGACAAAACCTGTTGTTGGAGATTAAATATTTATGGCACCCATTAATACCATCTTCGGCCGCCCGAAGCCAATAAAATGTCCCTAATGTCGCGATATTTATGGCCATTTTATTCGGTAGCGCTAATTTATGTTCTAGCCTTGAAATCGATATTAGAATAACTTGTAATTATTCCTTGATTTATGCGATCGCATTTATTTCTCGTTGGCACTGTGAAAGTGATACACTTTCCCGGCGCAAAAGTTCTATGAACAGAAACCCTCCAAGGGCGGAAGTAGACGCGATCCGAGACACCTCTCGTGTGGTTGCAGTTAATACGAATTTTGCGGTTTCCGATCGACAAGTCATTGGAGCAGGTGTAACTGTATCACGAAGCAAAGGCTAGCGGTGATAAAGGGAGGAGATGCATGCATACATATGTACATGTGTCATTCTCAATGGAAAAATAAACAAAGCAGAACTTGCAGTGAAAGATGAGTTGTTTGCTTTTCCAATTTGTTCTTACTTCCTTATTAATGGGATAGACTTTTCGAATTGGTAGAAGCTTTACATTAAAGTTCCATGTACGCTTTAAGAAAAGTTCTTTAAATGGTTTTCCAGTTTAGAATTACTGATAATGCACCCACTTGAATTATGAAGCTAGAGAAATGAGGAATGTTCTGAGAAATAAATGCATTTCGTTATTTCCCCATAATATTTTTATTTAAATTATGTTAATGTTAATCAGACCAAAGTCCATCGATTGAGCTTATTATCACGCTGCAAGCTCTATTTTAACATTACAGAATTGTGTAAACACTTTTTTGTTTTGCAAAAATAAAGGCTATTCAAGTGAATTTTAATCATTTTTGCAATAACAATAACTTCTTTCTTCTTTGCTCATTGAGTGTGTTTCCCCTGTTTTAAATGTAAATTTAGTAACCCATAAATGTAAAACATTTTCATTCTTATTATGCAAATTACAAATATTGCCGAACATTCAGTTCTGGCTACAACACTTCCGATTGAATTAAATCCAATCTGATAGTAACTACCATCTGTCCATCTATCAATTCGCTTTTAGACAAAACAATCTATAAAATGTGTAACGAACTTACCTTATGCACAGCGGCATGTAAATCGAAAATTATCAAAATTGTCACTTTACATCACGGCTGCTGCTGATGCTGCAGAGCCTATATAAATCATGGGGTGCACAGGTAACACAAACTCAGATAATTTGTAGTCGGGGTGTTGTCTGGTGTGGTCTGTAAGGGGGGGTTAGAGATCTGAATATTCAAATCAGTTTCTGGCTGCCAATAAATGAGATTTGTTACAGGGTTCACACACACACACAGGCACACGGGGAGGACTTCACGGCACACACACGGCAAAAGTTGGGTACGTAAGATTTGAACTGGTCCCGTTTATTTAGCAGTTGAACCGAAATTTTTGTTGATTTTGTTGCAAAGAGAACTTTCATTCAGCTTTTCAGTTTTTTCTTTATTTTGTTTTTTGGCACTAGTCAAACTCTGCGTACGCGAAATATCCACACATTAAGCGACAGATCGGCAGCTACAATTTTGAATTAAGTGCCGGATGAATGGCAGGTTCATTATATACCAGTTTTTTGTCAACTAATTAACTCCGCGAAATAACATTAAAGCGAGAATAGAGAGCAGGATTGGACCCTAATTTGTGGCTAAGTCTCATTCAGTTCTCAGAGCTTAGCTGTCGGATCACAATCTTCGAAAACACGCTCAAAACAGCCAACAGATACGCCAACAGAGTCGCGAACGGATTCCTTTACGAACCACGCTACCCGAGACACAAACGAACTTTGAAGGCGCCTCGAGTCGCGCGCTTGCTGTTAAATACGAAGCCCGGAGCCGAGAACAGTGGCTGTCGAACATGTTGCATGCAGAGCTTACAACATGTTGCAAGGGGCACGGCCACGAGAATACCTTCGGGGATTCCATGTTTTTCTGATTGAAAGGCTCTGATCTTTGTTGTAACTGATGACCGGTCTCTATTGTTCTATTGCTACATTTTTGAAAATTTTGTGTTCTTAGCGAAGTAGATCCTGCGATCTGACCAGCAGGAATGGTGGCAGCAGGGGTCCACAGGGTCCACAACAGGAGCTGCCACAGGGTCCGCAGCAGGAGCCGCTACAGGGTCCACAACAGGAGCCGCCACAGGGTCCGCAGCAGGAGCCACAGCAAGGGCCACAGTCAGAACCCCAGCAGGGAGGACACGGTCCAACATAGCCAGGATTGAATAAGCAACACATTTTGGTTATTGTCTGCAAATAAATCAAAGATAAACTAAGCAAACTTTAAGGATAAACATACAAAAGTGTAACCGGACTGGTAAAATTTAAAAAGATGTAGATCCGGCCGTTGGAATTTTGTGAGTTGAATGAGAATGAGCCTCGCCTCACCTTGACTCCTAAATAATTCCCAAAGTGGCACAAAAATCCAGGATAAACTGTTGCTGGGCCAGAGGAAAAACTTATCTCAAGTGCAGCAACCTTATGACAATGCAGCCGAAAAAGTTTCTGTTTAAAAACTAAAACTCAAATATAAGAAGCCGCACAACTTTGGCCATAAAACATGGAACAAAGCCACACACAAAAGCACACACACACACACACCACAAAGTCTGCGGAATCGGAAAGGAACACAAAGAGAGCTTTGCTGGAGGTGGGGTGCGGCAAAGCAATGAAAATTCCGACCTACCGCAATAAATTCCGCGGGAAAAACAACGCAAACACTGCCAAAATGAGAGTGAAATGGCCAACACACGCGCACATGGAGCTCCGCATAAGCAGACTCCCCACCCAAAAAACGCCTCAAGGAAGCATCAGGCACACAAGGACACCCTCCTATACGGTGCCATAAATCGCGCTAAGCCGAAACAAAACATAGCATGCCGAACAAAACTCAGCATCAGGCATCAGAATCAGGTGAAACAGCAGGCCGCCAGTAAGCAGGAGTCGGGGAGACAGGCCCCAAAACCTTTGACCTGACACAATGCTCTACATTCTATGTTTAGGATTTGGTTTCGATTCGATTGGGATTCGGGTTCGCGTTGGAAGCGCGACTGCGCACTGGAAGCCGCCTGACCATCGAACAGCTGTTTTATGCCAGTCCTTTACCTAGGACAACATGTGCCTATTTTCGCAGTGCTTGCATCTGAGCAGAGGCAAAACCTCCACGGATTACGGTTGAAGGCTAAATTCCTAGTCCCCCCAAAGCCAATTTGTGTGCATTTTTTGAATGAAGATGCGTTTTATTGCATTTGGGTATTACATGGATTGATTGATGTAACCTCGCCAAGGTTTAAATTTTCAAACAGCAACATATTTCTTCGGCAGTAATCTTCAGGTTCCTAATGATCCCAGCAAGCTCATCACCAGCCGCAGGGACAAGAGCTGCAGCAGCCACCGCATGGGCCGCAACAGGGACCACAAGGTCCACAGGGTCCACAGGGTCCACAGGGTCCACAAGGTCCACAAGGTCCACAGGGTCCCGCGCAACAGCCGGGTGGGCAGGGTCCCACATAGAAGGGATCGAACTTGCAAACGATCATAGTCATGATGGAGGTAGGAGCTTCCTTCAACTGCAAGCGGTGGGCAAACTCTTCGGCTTGAAATTATTTAATTACTATTAAAGTTCGCACTTAAGAAATTATTTTTGCTTTGCTCACTGTGTTCTTTTTTTTTGTGCCGAAGAAATATCTTAAAGTTTTTTCCTTGGCTTTAAATTTTGGGAAATTTTTCTATTGTTTCATTTTTGGAACTTTTACAAACGAGATGTTTACCGAAACAGTTGTACGAAATGAATGAGCTCCGTTGTGGGATAGGGATACTCAGCAAAGGCAAAGAAACAATTTTGACAGTACCAAGAACGGACTACTATTGTAGCCTAAAATGTTCACCAGTGTGTGCCGCTTGCTTGGTGCTCTTTCTTTTCTTATTTGGGTTTTCTTGGATGCTCGATGATGCCTTTCTCTTGCTAGTCTCTACTCTTGGAGTTGTTACCGTATTTCCAGAGACAATATTAGCACTGCCATTGGGTGGTGGCTCAGCCCAGGTATTGGCAACGTCTGCTGCTATCTCCACCGCACGGTGCAACCCACGACCGATTCTACGAAAAATGGGACATATTGTACCCATGTGCTCACAGTCTAGTACCACAGGCACACCGGAGACGGGCCTAAAGCGGTCTATGAATCGGCCTACGGACGACACCATCTCAGTTAGACCATCGCTCGAGTTCATAATGACCAAGGCGGTCGAGTTGGTGACAATCACAAGCAGGGCCAGTGCACCCACCACTCCAATGATCCTGTGAATCATATTTGTGGTGGAGATCATCGCCCCGAGTACACGAAAACAAATCACCCACAAAGCGATGACATTGAAAGCAACCGATACTCTGTTATTCAGTCAGAACAGACATTATGTCATATGTGGTTCGGGCCAACCGATAAATGCATTGGGTAATTCTAACGACCACATTGACATCGACAACTGTCTCCTGCTCCCCGAGCACTTCCGGAGAGAAGTCGCTCATGATGGTCATGACACTGCGCATGGGCAGCAGAAAGGACTCCGCGTCTAGAACCGTCGCCGTTTCAGGTTGATTGATGTCCGGTTCGGAGTAGGAATCGTGCATAATGGTAGCGAGGTTTTGAATGGCTGGCACCAAAGGATCCATTTCCAGAACTGGCTCCGCTTCCCGATGATTGAGGCCAAAAGACTGATGCAACATAATTACCCAACTTCGGATGGTCGGCACTATGTGATCCCTGGTGTATTGGGAGCCCAAAGTCATTACATTTTCTAGCTCCCTTACAATATGGGTGATCATCAGAGCGGGAAGTCTAACATCTATGGTGGCAGACATGGCCAAAGGGGAAACGAGACAAGCACAAATTTTGTTCCGGATTTGTGTGTGTGTTACATTAATTTTTATTGAGACAGAAAACAAATTCGGATAGTTAAACTTCTCTTCCCACTCTTTGACGTTTGTTGAGTGCTCAAAACGTGATCCCAGAACGCTCAGCGGCAGCAGCGCCATCCACATGGTGTAAAGCCCGAGTAGCAGCCATAGGGGCACGGTCCGCAGGCACATTGCGGAAAGGGTCCAATGTAGAACGGATTGAACACTGCAGTGTTGCAGCGCGAATAGCACATTCTGAACACTCGGCAAGGGTCTGCAAGACAGTTAACTATCATAATTATTAACAACGAAACATTACAGCAAACTTACCAAACAATTATTTAAAATTGGGGATAAGAGGAAAAACTGCTCCAAATGTGTTGCCTGAAAAATACCAAAATGACCGATGATTTTGTATTTGTTTGAATCTAAAAGAAAAGCTTACCTTGATTTGCTGATTTACTTATTTTTGTTAGTTTTTGGTTTTGTTTTGTTAACGCTTTCAGTTTTGCTTGCAATTTTGTTTTCATTTGGGTTGTTTAACGACCGATTGATTATGGATATCAAAACGCCGTGGCCCACGAAGCGAGTTTTATAGATGGGCCCACCTGTGTTTGGATGCGAGAGAACCAGTGTGGGTAGACCAAGCGTCTCTTCCGATTTGAGGATGTTGTCAAAGTTCCAGACGCTGAGATAGGTGTCCTGGCAGCCCACCGCCAGGCGATGGTCGTCCATGGCGAAATCGATCGTGTTAATCGTTGCCGTGTGGTGGAGCACTCTCCGGAGTGCCCTCTCGTTGGTCGTGTCCCAGATGACGAACAAAGAGTCTTGGCCGCCGGAGACCAAGTAGCGGCCGCCTCGTGAGAAGGCCAGTGCGGTGATGGCCTTATAATGGCCATAGAAGAGGCGCACCTGTTCTCCCTTGTTGGCGACGTCCCACATGCGCACCGTGCGATCAGCTGAACCGGTGGCCAGATACCGTGAATTCGGATGAAAGATGCAAACATCCAGCTCTGCCAGATGGCCGGATATCTGCATGATGGCATCGTCACAGGTCTTCATCCAGACGCGTGCAACGCCATCCTCGGAAGCAGTGGCAAACAAGTATTCCACTGGCGCAAACACGACGCTGCGTACGGGACTTATTTGATCATAGACTGCCGTACAAACACCAACTACCAAGCACCACAGGCGCATGGTGCCATCCTGCGAGCAGGTGATCAAGAAGCGTTTGTCCGGGGAAATATCGCCGGTGTAGACTATGCCCTTGTGCCCGGTGAGAACTTTCAGTATGGTTATGTTTCGGTCCAGCTCCACCGAACAGAGGAAGATGGAGTTTTCCTGGGTTGTCATGGCCACATAGCATCCGTCCTGTGTGCAGATCCCACAAACAACTCCATCCGTTTCGTGGATCATGGGAGGATTGAGGAAGCACGACCTAATCTCCAGATTACGCCGATCCGGTTGCAGAATATGGTTGGAAGCGTTAGTCCGAACGGCCCAGCAGATGTCCTCTAGTGGGGGACGACTCAGTGGTGGACGCTTGCAGCGCGGGCTGTCCTTATAGAAGCCATCGATGACAAAGTGGCCCATGAACAACTCCTGGTAGGCCAACTGCCAATTTGAAATGTTTTCCAATAGCTCCCTGAGTGTTTCTCTGGGCATTTCAAGGAGAACAACGTCGTGGCCAATGATCAGTTCGCGAGCCCGGGCCGACACATGCCTTGGCCTGCGGATATGCTTGAGCTTAGCGATGCTGCGATCGTAGATATCCTCCAAGTAATCTTCGTTCTCGGCCAAAAACTCCTTGGCCATTTGGCAATTGCCGCCGATAACCATTCGCAGGTATCCCAACACCAAAATGGGGTACAGCAACGAGGATATTTCATATTTGTATGCGTTGGGCACATCCTCAACTATCTTCTGCATACCCGCAAACATCTGCTTGTAGTCCTGGTAAACCTCATCCGGTGCGAAAATGGCATATTTCACGATTTTCTTGCGCAAAAACAAGGCACTGCCTTCGAAGAAGTCTTCATAGTTTTTGTGCTGCCCTGTGTACACGGGTCCCGCATCATTTGAGTCGTCGCTATCCTCCTCTTCAGAGTCATCAGTCTCACTGTAGTCAGTGGAGTCGCAACTGGAGTCGCCACTTTCTAAATCTGGCGATTTGCTCTCGGGCAGCTCGTTCTCGTGCGCGTCCTGCAAGTTATCGCTTTCAGATTTATGCTCATCCGCCGATACATGAATTCCATCCACGGTTCCATGCGACACATCAATAGCATCCTCGATGCTCGCTTTTTCTTCGTTTTGTGTTTGGCACACCAACTCCGAGCGCTGCCGATTAAAAATAAGGAATTTGCATTCATATCTCGCTTTGCTTTTATTATGCGTACTTACAGTATCATCATTTGGTTCTATAGCATCGTTTGCACTCTCCATATTCATATCGAATGGTAATTTGTGGATATTTATTAATTATTTCAGACAATGTGCCAATTACCGCGCTTTCACCACTACAGATGCCAGGGATGCAAGCTCGCATTTTTTACAGAAATTCTGCACACTGAATGCAGAGCCGACGGGGTTCGATATCCCCAAAGTGACTTCGATATACCATTAGAATAGCAGACTATCCCCGCAATCATAAATATATCGATATTCTAATTGTTTTGCAATATTTAGTTGTAGTCAGCAGATTGAAATTCTTCAAGAAATAACCAAAAACAAAGATTGCAAGTGTTTTATTCTGATTTATTTAATGTGCTATATTTTGTAGTACCGTGCATCTATTGCTACAAGCTCCCCTCCTGGTTTCTGAAGTATTCATCAATTCTTTTTCAGCTTTTCCTGCGTCTGCGATGGTGGCGCTGGCGGAGCTGGTGAACAGCCGTGCGGCGGCTGCTCTCCTGGACACGGACCGCACTGCCAGTTGTTGCACTGCCCCTCCTGCACACAATCGGGGTCACAGCAGGGTGGATGGGGCCCGATGTAGCCGGGATTAAATATGCAGGGCATGTTGCAGCTTCGCCTGAGATACTCCAAACAGGATTACGGGAGCAGGCTGGCTGGTTATATTTTACAGATTTTGAAAGCTTACACAGAAGCCAAGGTGTGGGAGTTGGGCGTGTGGCTTTCCCTCCCAATTTCTGTGGAGATTAAAACACACAATAGAACAGGCTAACTAGATGCCCGACCTACATAAACAAACCTGCCGAAGCAACAAACAAGCCTGGTTAAATATATGGGCATAGTCGGCTTTTAATTATCGAAGAGCAGACATTGGATTGAATCCACCACTCCGCTTGGCCACTCCAAACAAAGCTCCCTTCGACGTGACAACGTGGGCAATGGCCATAATTATTGCATAATCGGGCAACACTTCATATTTGTGGTGACAAAAGCCTGCAGATGGACAAAGCCCCCTGCAGGCAATTGCGCTGGGGCGGTCATTTGCTGAATGTGTGCCAAAAATGGTTTTGGCATTCAAGCTTAAATTAATGAATAATTAAACCGCATTAGGGCAGGCGATTGAGGCGGAAATGCAACATTTGCATAACTAACACAATGAACTACATACGCGCCAGACAACACAATTCCATTTCCATTTCCATGGATGCATTGGCTCTAGCTCCGTTCATAAATTAGATATGTATGCAAATGTGTGCATTGAAAACTAACGGCAGTGCCTTTGTCAATTAATCAATCAATCAGCTATGGCGGCGGCCGCGACGGCGACGGCGACGGCGGCAGAACTCAGATCCAGAAAGCGTTGCGGAAATAACTTGTCCATCTGCCCGGCACTAGCCCGGGCAACGCCTTCAATCCAAACCGAAACACACACGACCCATGCCCTCCACATTTACTTTCACATAAACGCGTGTGTAACCCATGAGTTTTGATTTGCCGCAGAGTTCGAAACGCGCTTTGAAGCTTATCAGCGATGACGATCTCTGAGGCTAAGGCGATGGCAGTGTCATTAGCTGCAAAGCGTAACGTTGACAGAGCAGAGGTTCGACAGCAGCACAGCGCACAGTGGAGCTTGTATGATAATATTGTGCTTAAAAATTGTTAGCTTATGTAATTCAACGGTAAGTGTCTGTCTGTGTCTCTAATGATTACAAATTAACACTAATTCTTGAATCATCTTAGATCTGGCAACCACTGTGCAGAGTCTCTTCAGTGTCCCGACCCCATCAAAGTCGTGTGCACTATTTGTGTAATTTATATTCAAAGTGCAGCGTGCTGCGTGTGTGCCCCATCGCGCACCATGAAGGTGGACATGGAGGAGGGTCTGTTGGTCTGTTGGTCTCTTGTTCTGGACCCTCTCCACTTCCACTTCCACTGGCTTGCTTGTGCACTCGCGCGAACTGCTTTTAAGTGGCGCGTCGGCGGTGCTGGTCAACGCTGCTGGTCAGGGTGTGCGCCTGGGTTACACGGGGGGCGGAGGAGAGAACCATTTTGACTGCAGTGCGCCGCTGCTGCTGCTGCTGCTGACGATGCAAATTTGTGACCAGCTCTTTGCAACGATTTGAATATGTTACTGTGCCCAGTGAGAGAAATGTTGAGAAAGAGACGAGCTCTCGCGATTTAAGGTACGATGGACTGATTTCTCTCTCAACTATTGTTAAATTTTAATGATATAAAAGTGTAATTCTCAAAGACTTTCTAATCCGCTTGAACAACAAGTAACTCTGAATCTAACCCACTCCCCAATTGCTTTCAGTGCATGGAAGCCAACAGAACTGCGACTTTGCCTCGTCTATCGAGCTTATAACGAATCGACTTTGTCTATTCAACTTCCGCTTAGTGGCCCGGCCAGTATTTTATTTCTTCTTGGAGTTCGTTTCTATTTTTAATAATTCAAGTTCGAGCTGTTCCTGGTCAGAGGAGGTCTGAACACGCGCACTTGTCCCCATCGTAACTGTTTGAGAAATGTTGTGGAGAAATGACAAAGTGACCGGAAGATGATACTGTAATAAAAGAGAAGGCACGCAGCCAGAGCCAACAACAACAGCAGAACAGCGACATGGACATGACCAAGTGGACGGCACTGTCTGTGGTCCCCAACTAGATGTTTGCCTATAGGAAATAGAAAACCAAGTACTGGAAATGAACATGAACAATGTTTTCTCCACTCTTTTTTTTCCACTACCCCCCGCCACCCATTTTTCGTTGGCCATTTATTTACAAATGAACAATATTTATGGCCTCTTTTTGAAAAGAGTTGTTGTGGGAGTCGGGTCGGTGGTCGTCCGTGTACCCCGCTGCGCGGTGGGGACCGGACCCGACTTCCGTCACAGCCATGGCATAGAAACGATCTCTTCATATGCGCACTGTTTGAGTTTTGTATATTTATTTGTCTACATAATTTTGTGGTTTTATTTCTGGTTTATGTGTCTGGCATAATCAATGTACATTGTAATCGTAAATGGTTTTGTTAAACAAATAATCCTAATTTGCAAACAATTATGGAACGCCCAGAAACGCTTATCCAATGATCTTTTTTGCGGTTGCTAACAGTGTGAAGAGAAGAACAATTAAAGGTTTGCTTTTGGTCACATTTTATTGATGACATCGATGCAGGAATGTGTGCAGAATTATTATGATTGAATAGCTATGATAGCTGCAGAGAATTTTCCATAAATATGGGGATAATAAATTCCAAATTAAATCCCTGATAATCTTGCCCAGCCCTAAGGCAGAGTCTCCATATTTATTGCTAAATAAGTAGCGACAATCATACCGAACCACATTCATTTCGCGTACCCCATAATTAGAGATGTCATGGTAACAATTTATGATGAACAATTGGAGATGCTAAAACTGGAACACTAAACGGCGGCACTTAAGCGATCATAACTTTGTCCATGATACATCGAACTGGAAACGCCTCCAGAGATACCGTCCACCAAGCCCATGCAAAGCATCTTTTCTTGCCAAAGAGCAATCAGAACGTAGCAGCACTGAGAGGAGGATGAGGAAATGCAGCTGGGACTGGGACTGGGACTGCGGCCGAGGACCCCGACCAAAGTATAGAACTTTAAGGCAGCTGCTGGTGCTGCCGTTGAAAGGCAGCAGACCGCTGAATGAATTGGGCTGTCGTTGTCTTGGCAATCAGCGCTACCGGGCATATAAAGTTAACACACCCCGAAACCGGCTTCGGTTTCAGCCAGTTGAAGTTCCAGTTGAAAGTTGGTAGTTGTCGTTGGCTCTGTCTCAGCTTCAAGAAACTTTCCAGGATGGACTGCGGCGGATGTGTGTGAAAGACAAGAGCGCAGCTTCTAAGCGTTTTGGCTGTCCCCTTCGCTTTGGCATTGCCTTTTGCCACTTCGCTTCGTTGGCTCAATGTGGGGAGAGAGAGAGCGCATCCAACTTGAAATTGCCGCAATTGCGTGTCGACCACAATCTTAACCAGCGGGAACTTGCCAGCCGGCAGGGACTTGAATGGGAATAGGGACTGCCACTGGCACTGGTAAGGGGTGTTGGCCCATCTCGTCTCGGTTCCTGTCTGTTTCCTTTTTGTTTTTAATGAATAAGTTGGAACACCTGTTCGTCGTACGTCGTTCGTCTCTTGTTGAGATCCCCTCTGTCCTTCTGGCTGTCGTGTCTTTCGGTGTGTGTCTGCGCTCCTTCTGCAAACTCTGGTTAAACTGCTCAAGTGTGTCGTTGCACATGTGTTCTATCTCTGCATCATGCTGAACCATTGTTTAATACCGTGTGGGCAGTGGGGTGTGCTGGATTTCCCTATCGTTTTGTTCTTAGACATGTACAAACATTTTAAGACATTGTCTGGGCATGGGCTGTACCATTTCTGGAACATGCAGCTAAGATTTTGATTTGTTGCTATGAAAATGCAGTAAAAGCAAATTGCTTTTTTCCCTGAACTACAACTGGAAGCTTCTAGCAGTTCCCTATAATAATCAAGTACTCTCAGCGTCTTCTAAGAAACAACAGACCTCCATTTGATATATGAATAGGAAACAGGATTTGCTGCTTTAATTATGGAGTGTGCTTTTGCTTCACTGGAAAGCAAACAGAGCTGTGGCCTAAGTCAATAAATAACCTGTTTGAATATCATCATTACGCATTAATCTGAGCCAACGCAGAGGCTTATCATCTTCATTCATTAAGTCGCAGCACACCTGAGATCGGCTGGCCTGCCGAGTACTCGAGTATCCCACTCGAGTGTCCCTGACATTGAGTCCAGCCTGGTGCTGGCTGGCTGGGTGCTGTTTTTTTTAGCTTTGGGTTCTGCGCTGAGTCAATGCCACGACAAGTGGCCCGTCAAGTTGCAAAATTAAAACCAATTTCACTTGCAACTGCGGGCTGCCGTATCACTCATCAGAAGAGAAAAACAGAGAAAAAAGAAGGAAGAGAGAGAAGAGTGAGTGAAGTGAGTGCCCTCCACACATGATGGGCGAGTCATGGGCTGAAACAATGCGAACGAGGCCCAAGAGCACAACGAGATAATTGTAATAAAGAAATACGTAGCATAATTGATGCCCAAGCAAGGGGAGGAGGAAGAACTCTCTCTGAGAGAGGAGGAGGAGGAGCCCCTACAGAGACTCGAGAGGCTCCTTCAATGCAGCATCGATATCATCCGGCCACCCTCAAACGGAATGCTTGAATGTAAATCGAATTTCCCATCCCCGGGCATTATTTGATTGCAATTCTTTCATTTGGCACTGCAGCAGCAGCAGCAGCCAGTGGTAAGTGAATTTCATATGAAGGTGACTATCTGCACCGACTCGATTTATATGGATTCAATTTGGCAAAGCTCATGCAGAATGCAATTCTTTCTCGCTCTTTTTTTTCTCCGAGTAATTGCAGGATGGATGGACAGTGGACAGTGGACAGTGGAGAGTGTATTGCCAGAGACAATTGAAGAGGCGTGCATTTAATTTAATGTCGGAAATCAAAGCACTTTTACTTAGGCACTCTCCTCTCGACAATTACATGGCTCAGGCACTCAACTCAGTTTGCTACTTTGCGGCAAATAATTGTATTTTTCTTGCAATCTGGGGTGTGCTCCGAGCTCCTTTTTGCTGCCACTGCGGACATTTTTAATAAGTTGCCTGGCAGCCGTTGCACGTCTCTTGCCGGCAACAACAAACTCAGTGCTGCTGCTGCCAAGCTGAAAATGAAATTCGTGGCACGAATAGATTTCCAAAACATATATGAAGAGAGCAAAAGAGGAAGCGGACGACAAAGAAAAGGGGGAGAGAGCGGCGTACATGGCACGTCGAGTATGACAGAAATTCGAAAATGAAGCAATTCACTTCATTTGATACTATCCGCCGGCCAGTTGGACAGTTGTCAACGATCTGCAAATGGGAACAGGGAACGGGAATATCGTGGAGTCTCCATGGTGGTGTGCTTATTAAGCGGTTTCCCCTCGTGCTTTCGATAATTGGCAGAGCATATTTGTGGCATTTCCCAAATGTCTGTCCTTTCTCCACTGCAGAGCGACTTCAATTACAAATTGTTCCCTAAACGATTGTGTGATAAAAGCAACTACAGAGTGGTGAACACTTATTCAAAGAGATATATAGAAAGCTGTGAATAATAGTTATATAATTAATGCAACTATTTATACATGTGATACACTCCACAGAGGCCTCTTTATCTATCTACAAGCTGAAACAAAAGAGAACAATTCCCGGAAGGCGTTACATAAAGTAATTTTCCACCTCAGCATATTCAAAGTTCAGGCTCTCCTGCCTACCATGTTTGTCCCTCACTATTTAGTGACTATTAAAGTTGACGGCATCTCAGAATCTTTGTCACTGCCAGAAACCCTTCCAGCAGCCAACACACACATGAACACACACACGAAGCAGAAGCCATTTGAGGCCCAAAAACTTGTTGAAACTTTGGCAGCGAAGCGCAAGAAACCAATAAAGAAAATGCTGAAAACTAAAGGAAAAGTGCCACGAAAACTGGGGGAGCTGCCAGGCCATAGACCTACCTAGCAGCAATATGGCCTTAATGGCTCGATGCTGGTGTCCTAAAGGCTGGCACAAATAATGGAAGTAGCGCGCTAATACTACGTGCAAAATGGCTTTAGGCTCCGGCTCCGGCTGCTGCTGCACATTGCGTATACGTAGCATGGCGGTGGATGGCGTGGAGACTCCTGCCTGGATCCGTGACTGTAGCTTATGCAATGCAATTTTCATTTACATAAATTTTGATGTTGTCTCTGGAAATGGGTGTGTGTGTGTGTGCGTCTGTGGCACCCGAAAAATTAAACAACACAAGTTTTTGGCTAGAAAAGTTTCACCTCGCTGTTGTCTTTTATGTCAATTTGCAGGGGAATTACCTTTTGTGTTAATAGTTGGCGCTCAGCTCGGCTCGCGGTGGCGAACATTAAAAGTAATTCAAATGCCTTGCGACAAACAGCAGCAGCCAACCAACCAACCAACCAACCGACTTTGTGTAGGACAACAATAAATGCTTATTTAACTAATTTTGCAACATGTATGCAAATATTTACAGTGCAACAGCTGCATAATGAGCGAGGGTTATTCAGGGAATACTCTCTTCCCTGATGCTGTCACACTCTGGGCAGAACTTCAGGAAGAAACCGCTTGGGGGGGTTGTAAATGGGGATGTCTAGCAAACGACTGCCATTACATCTTTTTGTTTGGTTTTCTAGCCACTTGCCATGCGAGTATCCTGCCCACACCTCTGTGGCAGACGCAAAACCACGTGTCTGCTGGATCCTTTCAGGTGTCTGACGCTTTGGGCCACACTTTCATGGACAATTTTGAGACGATTAATTATCAGCTTTGTTTTTAATGCCTAATTAACGTTTGCTTGCTGGCCGATCAAGCTGAAGACAGCCTTTGAAATTTCATTTTAATATCGGGGGCGCGAAATTTCACACATGATTAATTGCCAGCAGAGGAGGGCGTTGCCACCAAAGGGAAGAGTATTTAACCTTTTACCCACTACAGAAATAAGTATGCCTAAGCAAAAAGAAGTAGCAATTGTTTTATTTTTCATAATTAAATTGATTATTTTTCATGGCATCGATCGGTGGAAAATCTATCGTGGCAAAAGCCCCAAGCGAAATGCAGAGAAATTATCGACACGGTTTATTTTATTTTAACATAAAAAAACACGCATCCAGATACACACAAACGCTGCTGCTGCTGCTGTATGGGCTGGATGGGCTTATTCTGGGACTCCATTAAAGCTCATCTGGACTACTACTGCGCTCTGTGTTGCGCCTTTGTAAATGACTGAAGCTTATTAAATGCCTTCGCTGGACACATTTAATTAACAGACACGAACAACTTATAATTACCACTCACACACACATACACTACTCCTGGGTGTGCTGCAGCAACGAGGTAATTGTTTCTGTTTTCCTACAGCTTCTGGACTGGAGTGACCCAAAGGATTGACTGACTGACTGACTGACTGACTGACTGGCGGAGAGCCACTCGTTGCGTGTGTGTATATAAATATTCTGCAGCCTCGCATATTAATTACCGCAACATGCGAGTTTCCTTCTCACGAGAACAGAATTAAGGAGAAAATGACTGGGAAATCTTTCGAAGGAATCAGACATCTTTTCCCCCAGACAACCTGGACACGACATGGCGCGAGTGGCATTATTCCTTTTCCGCCATGCATCCTTTAAAACCAATTAAGCCTCTGGTTCCAAGGCCACTAATCAAAGACTATTTATGGAAAGAGTTCGTAGCGAAAACACAGTGTGTATCCAGGTCAAGGCCGGCGCAGACAACGGGCCAAACTTAGCTTTTGCCTTGGAGACTGCCAAAAAATATATGAAACTATGCCCAGAGCGGAGAAACCACGAGGCCAGCCGAACATTAGAAAATGGCCAAATAATATATTTATTAAAAAATGTTCGCCTCATGCTTCAGTGGCCGCTCAGCTCCGTGCCTGGCCATTATTATTTATTTTCCAATCACGATGTGTGTGGAAATGCTAGCAAACATCTGAAAGGATGCATTTGAGGAGAATCCAGAGCTGCAACCACTCAAGCGGTTTCCGCGGTTAAGTTTAATTAACAAACTCCTCGCCACTCCTCCAGCAGCGAGGCAAAGTTTCGTGTTTGTGTTCATAATTTGAATTGAAAAGAAACTCGATTTGTTTGCTTTGGCAGAGAGTGGTGTGAAAATGAAACAGTTTTCTTTGCATATGCTGTCAAATGGCAAACAGACCGCAATCAGGTTGTGGACCAAGTGGCCGATTCGCGGCTCATTGCCAATGCAAAAGGCTCTTTGGCCTAATTGGTGGCAGGATATCCAAATCAAAACTAATTAAAAACCGCACGCACTTCGTACACACGTGAGGCTGAAGCGTTTCGCGTTGATTATGAAAAGGAAACTTTGTTGGCGATGAGGTTTCGGCCAGGGCCGGCCAGTGCCAGAGTTGGCCAATTAGCATGCTGCGGTCGGTCGGCTGCTACTTTATGGCGGCCTATAGAAATTTAATCATCGTTTGGCTTTTCATAAAATTGTATGCTAGTTAGAATGTTCATTTAAGTTAAATTCCCAAAATTTGCATGCTGTTGGCTGGCTGTGGTAACTTGGCCAAAGGAGCGCGTTAAGCCTTTGTGTCCACATCTGATGGTTCCAGGCAGATGGCTCGCACCTGACTGTCGCTGACGAAGCGAACTTGCAGTACTTTTCCACACCCGCTGCTACGCGATCCCAGTAGTAGCTGGCGAGCCGGTAAGATGCGGTTGCTTCCGAACGGCTCAACGTTCCAGACACTCACCTGTGTGTCCTTGCCGCCCACCGCGAAACGTCTGTTGCCCGGGGCGAAGTCAATCGAGGAAATGGCTTCCTTGTGTTGGGTAAGGCGGAGCAGCTTATCATTAAGGAGTATGTTCCAGACATAGATAAGACCGTCCTGGGTGCCTGCAACCAGGATGAAACTGCACGGAGAGATGGCCAGGGCAGTGATCGGCGTATCGGAGCCCAGAGGGCAGGTTACAGACATTTTGTTTGTAGTGGTATTCCATATGCGGATCCTGCATGAAGCCGAGCCAGAAATAATGTGCAGGCGGTCAGTTCCGATTCCTGGAAAATCCATTGCTCGCAAAGTACCCACGGCCCGTCCGCCTTCCAAAAGCATGCATAGCCAGCTTCGCCGACAGTGGCAATCAGTGAGGTGTTTGAGGCAACAAATGCGATGCCACGAACGAAGCCCATAGATTGGACACAGATGCTCGCACAGCCCTTGGACTGCATGCTCCACAAACGCATTTCAAAGTCTTCCGAGCATGTTAGTAGGTGTCCGCCATCGGGCGAAAACTGTCCAGTGTAGACTCTGCATCTGTGACCACTGAGTGTGAATGTCTCTCCTTTGGTCAAGTCCGCCTCTGTGCCGATCACATGCAGCTTTAGCGCAAAGACGTGGATCGAGAAATCGGCCTTGGCCACGGCCATCAAGCTGGTGTCCATCGTGACGCTTGCACAGAGTGCGACCCCATCAATGTGGTGTGGGCTTGTGGCCACGAAGGTCGCTTCTAGCGGCTCGTCCGTGTCCATCTGTTCGCGCTAGATGTTTTTTATGGTCACAATTTGTTTGTTGTATTTTTTTGCGTAATTTGTTGCTCTACTTACACTTCCTTCTCCGTTCTTATTTTGACTATTCGAATTCGTATTATTTGCCTTTGGCATAGTAGGGAAATATATTTTCGTAATTATAAAATTATGCTCAAACCTCAATTCTACCAAATTGGCAATTGACAAAAACAAAAAAACAAAAACGAGGGATACAAGCTCACATCTCAAAATTCTGCTATCGAACACACACATTTATCGGATCGAATTCAAAATCAATTTTGTATCTTTTGTATTCAAGAGCCGCTCCCTTGGTAGTGACTTTGTGAATGATTTCTAATCAAAAGTCGCACTAGAAAACTAAAGCTTTGGCAGTGCCCCGAGCGAAGACATACAAAAATGTTTTGTCAATGAGACAAACAAAAATTGGACAAATGTCGCGTGTTCAATTGTGCAGACGCCTCCTCGTAGAGCTCGTTGGCATTACCATCCTCAGGCACTGGTGCTGATACTGGTTGTATTCCTGCTCTTCTCCTTTGCCATTCGCCATTCGCCATTCGCCCTCCCACTGTCAGTGTTTATTTTATTGATGTCCCTGCTCGAGGCAGTCGCGGGGCTAGCGGGTACAAATGTTGGCTGCCGCTTCCTTGTTTTACGACCATCGAAGCGGCCATAATTGTGCATTCACATTCACAGGACCATTCAGAGGCAGAGTCATAGCCCCATGCTTATTATGGGCACTGTCGGGATGGCTGTGGCCTGGATGATTTCGTTCGCCTCTTCTCTGCAGACCCCCATTGGGGGCTTGCAGCAACGTAATTTTCAAGTGATTTATGGGACTTTATGCATCAAGGAGGAGAAGAGTCAGGAGCCTGCCACTCTGTTGTATACAAATTCCATTTGGCGCTCGCTCTTCCGAACACTTGATTAGCGTTGATGATTGAACGGCTATTGGTAAATTGAAAGTTGTGTTCCTCCTTGATCCCAGTCAAGTTTTGAGGGTGGAAGGCATTAGGAATAGATTCTGATGCGAGACATTTATCTGTCAGCTGAATTCGCGGGTCTTGCTGATTGTTCGGGTTTCGGGATGGGAAGTACAAAAATGAATGCTCCAAGAAATGTGTGAAATGTTTTTCTATGGACTAGCCTCTAATATAAACTATTGATGGATATAATCGATAGGGCGGCTGTTGCGCCTGTTTGCTGTTATACAACACTGCATTTTCGCAGTGCCGTAAACAGCTGTGGAAAATATAAATGGTAGCCAAATGTTGCAATCAATTCAAATCAAGGTAGAAATGAAGTCCACCATAACATGAGCATTTAATGTGTCGTGCTCTCTGGTCAGCTCTGAAGTGATTACCTAACATTTGATATTATTTTGATTTATTGGCCACTGCCAAGTACAGACGATGCCGCCACTCAGCAGCACTCCGCAAACAGTAATTTGTGTGGCCCCAAAAACAGAAACAGAAACAGAAACCCAGAAACACACCCAAATGACAGCTACAAAAAATATTATTTATACATATAAATAAATACATTTCCAGAACCCACATATGCAATCTTCTGCAATTTTCACACTGCAAAGCAACTAGGAGGGAACAGAAAGTCCAACAAAGCCCGGCCCCACACGGACCCGCATCCCTCCCAGCTGTCAGCGCGAACAGTTGCAAACAGACATGAAGATTATGTTACGTTGGGGGATTTTCGGGACAGCAAACTGCCGCCACATTGTGGGTACAAATGCATATAAATATGTATATAGATATGTACCAGTACGTATCTGCTATAGAGAGAATCGAGATCCTCACGTATTTCGCTTGTTTTTTGGAAAAACAAATTTGTTAATTTTCTCTCTGTTCCTTTCGGGATAAACTTTCTTTGCGGTGTAGCTGGTAGAATTTACAGAACGTTCCACTTAAAGTTGGGGACTCTGCCAAACAGTTGCTTAAAAGCATTAAGTTTTAGATAAAGTCTATCCAATTTCCACACACTCAAACCGACATATACGAGATATGTACATTAAGTAAGAAGTCAGCTTCAACTGACGCAAATTGAATTGGCATTTGTTGAAAATCAGCTTGGGGGATTTCTGGTTGAGCTTGCTTTTAGGCCTTGACAAATTGAATTTCAATTGTCGCCGAAAGGCTTTGAAACGTTTGTACGTTTCTTTGAACTGTATCTGTAATTAGAGTTTCTATAATTTCACTTCAGGTCATTGCCTGCTCGGGTCATAACTCTAAATAACTTGATTTTCTTTCCTTCCTTTTTTCAAACCCCGGCGAGACTCAAAAAGTCCTTAAGCTTTCAACATCAGCATATTTGCAGGCGCGAATTTCATTTTTTTTTTCCTTTCCTGAGTTCCTTCTGAGTTTGATTCCACTTGACTGTTATTGTTAGAGACGCGTCTAAGCTGTTTGGAAAATCGCAAATTTATGTTAATTTTATTGTAAATGATGAGCACAGAGAGGAAATTAAATGAAATAAAATAAAATGTGAAAGTTCACAAAGAAAATTCCAAAACTTATTTTGGAATACTTTTCTCTGCTCCCTGGTGTTTTTATTATCCACTGACAAAGGTCCAAGTACATTCTTTCCCTGCAAAATAAATCAAATGTAATGCACAGGAGCTCAGTTATAGGACCACGTAAAATCTTTTGGCAAATCACCAAATGTCAAAAGAGCTGCCAATCAAATCCACTTAACAAAAGGAAAAGGAATGCACAGGGTCTGAACAGCAGACACATGGTAATAAGATTCCCACAACATTTCTATATATTTAACCAGCATTTTGCAAGGACTTTGCAGCAGTGTTTTATCTTATTTGATTTCACTCTCTGGGTGGCTGGAGTATAAATGCAGAATTTGATAGATGTTCTCTCACATTTTCTATTTTCTTTTTACACCATTTTTATGCGCCCGGAAAAGTTTGTTTGTCCGCCTGTCGGTTCGTTTAAATTTTACTATCTCTCCGTGTCCGTCTATTTATTTATTTCAACACCAACTTCTTACGCTGTCCCTGCTCTATATTTTTCCTCCACTGTTAAGGAATTGAATTGAATTAAATTGAATAAAGTTTGCGAGCTGCAGTGCCCCGATAAGGTGTACTTCTCTCTCAGCCAAAAGCCAAGCAATGCATTGCATATAAATGTTTTAGTATTTCACGATTTTCTACCCATTTATTACGAGGCCAATGAAGTGAACGCAGGCAAAATAATAATTCTTGCTTAATATTTTATGATTGTGCTGTGTTTTGGTTTGGGAAGCTGTGGAAATGACTTTGGATTGAGCAGACTTAAGCAGATTACTCAGCGCTTTATTAATGAACTCAAACGATTTTTAATTAGCAAAATGGAAACATTAGTGCTTAGATGAAACACACATTAATAATGTAAGAATTGTTGTGGATTCAGAGTTCCAAGCTTTCGATTTCCATAGATAGATAATAGATCTAATAGATTTAGCTTTCCTCTTGTACAAATGAGAAATTGAAACACATTTAAACTGTTCTTCCTTATTATTAGAGAATAAAACCAAAGGCAAAAAAAAATAATACGTGAAAAAAAATATTTGTGTTATGTTCTTATCTTCTAGCATCTCTTCATGGTTATCTTCTGCTTAAAGTGATTCCTCAACTAGCTCAGCAGATTCTCCGTCTTCCTCGATCTCCTCGGGCTTGTCCACGCAGATGGCCATCAGGTGTTTGTTAGTGACAAAGCGAACCTCGTAGATAGTAGTACCACACTCGCTGGCTTGCGAGCCCTTTAGCAGCACATCAGTGATCAAGTTTTTATCCTTCTTGGTGAGCACGAGGAGGTCAAAGTCCCATACACTCATGTAGGTGTCCTTGCTGCCGGCCGCGAAGCTCCCGTTGTCAGGTGCGAAGGCAATCGAGGTAATGCGCCTCGTATGGTGGTTAAGGCGGCGTATTATCATCTGAGTCATCACATGCCAAACAATGAGGCAACCATCCTCGGCACCTGCAACCAAGTATTCAGCGCATGTTGAGAAGGCCAGGGCGGTGATGCTGTTTGTGTGACCCGCGAATGAGCGCACCTGAGAAGGCACCCCAGCGGTCATGTTGCTCATGCAGACTTTGGCATTGACGAAGCCAGTGGCCAGGGAGGTTATTTTCGGGTGATACGCACAGACCGACAAAGCCGGCACGTAATATTTTTGGTACTTGCGACGTAACTTTATGTCCGGTTCTGTGCCGGTCTTTGCCCAACTGAATACGCCTTGTTCACCCATGGTGACAAATAAGATGCTGAAGGGATCAAACACAATGCGTTTGACGTGTCTTTGGGAATTCGGAAAGAAGCCCACACAGCTGCGGGATTCCAGGTTCCACAGACGCAAGTCCAAATCGGGTGACCAGGTGACTAGGTGCTTTCGGTTTGGAGAAAAGGCGCCGCGAGTCACCTGCACCTGATGGCCGAAGAGGTTGAAGTTACCCTCACTGGTCCAGTCGGCGTTCCCTTCGGCCACATTCAGCTTCAGCCCATATATGTAGATCAAGCAGTCGGGCTTGCCCACCGCCAACAGGCTGGTGTCCGCCGAGATGCTTACACAGAGTACCACTCCGTCCACGAAGTACTCGCTCGCGACCACGAACGTCGACACCAGAGGAACGTCCGTCTTCGGTGCTTTTGTGCCCTTGAACGTTAGAGCTGCATACAGTTCGACGGAGGTAAGGCTACGGCCCTCATTTGCTGACTGCATTGGCACAATTGATTGAATATAAAAAACATTTTGTGATATTTTAACTAACTCTTGGTTCGCTCTACTTACCGGTGCCTTCGTAGACTCTTTGCCCTTGTTGTTCGCTGCCATTGTAATGAATTATTTTTACATTTATTCAGCTACCACACGTGTGCTCAACTTTTCAACTCCATATGGCAAATACCAGGGATGCAAGCACGCATCTTATCGCTTATCGATATCGTGACTATCAAGACAAGAAATCAAATATTTCAACATTAAACTAGATGCTATTCAGTTGACACTAGGAACAACTTTAACTTTAACTTAAAGAATCTTGCACCAAAATGTGGCAAAACTTGTGACTTTATAAGACTCGTTTGAGTACTCGGAAATGTGTTTGCTCTTTTCGGTTGGGTCTCTTCTGCACGGCGACCAGGCAATGCCAATGCCAGGAGCTTCCTTTTCCTCATTTGGACCCAAAACCCACAATTACCTGAACGTGGTTGGGCCATGATTTGCACTGCACTTGAATTATTTCCGTTTGCACTGTTTTTTCTTCCTGCTGGGGCCTGGAGAGACGCCCCGGCGGTGCAGTACCCACCCCACACACACACACGTATGCGTAATTTCATACCCACTGCCGTTTTCCTTAAACGCTTCCATACTTTTCTGCCTTCCATTTGCTTTCTGTTCCTCTTTATTATGGATATATCACCGTCTGGTGGAGGAAATGCAGTCCTCTGTTGAGGCGGCGCTTTGTATGCAGATTACCTGCATTTTGGTCTGCGGCTTGAGGTCTCTAATGAGACTTGAGTCATAGTCGTGAGCCCGCCTCTACCCAAGACTGACTGCACACAAGGGCACGGAAAAAAGCGCATAAAAGAAGTGAAATCGTGCTGAGATGGGCCCAAAAACATACATATCCTGCGTATTGTGGATGCTAAATTTATGCGCAGCGAAGAGTGAAAAGCAATAAGCTCTGTTACGTTGTGCATAAAAGAGAAATTGGCATTGACATGGGCCACACCCGGCACAATGCCGTTTGCCCCGGCCTACCATGGATCCCAGAGTATTAGCTCACGAAATGTTTATTGAATTGTCGGTAGCAGACAGCTGGAGAACAAGAGAAAGAACGAACAACTTTTGTCAATGTTATCATGGTAGAGAAGCGAAATGAAGATAGGAGAACAAAACTCTAGACTATGGAAATATCCAAGGAAACGCTGAAAGTAGTTTTATAATGTTACAATTAAAATGAGAGTAAACTAACAAACTAGTGCACAGAATAGAAGCAATTACCATGCGATTCCCATGATTTAGAATTTAAAAGGAAGAAATAATTTAAATAATATTTCAAATTAAGTCTGCAAAAGCACAGTCTTTGCTTAGTCCAGTCACGACTTTATATTTGAAGGCAGTTTGTGGTGTCTGATCCCTGGCGAAAATGCAAGCTTCCAGCCCTGATTTGAAATTGAAGAAACACGTGCTCTTAACATCAACTATTATACATTGTTTTTTAGTATTCAAGCAAGATGAACTCTGCCAGTGGTTCAGGGCAATTAAAAGGCGAGAAGGAGAAAGTATGTCGAGTTAAAACAGTCGCTAAAATGCCATAAATTTGTTAAACTCATTGCAGAAAAAAAGTGCCAGTTCTCTGGCAAGAGGGGATGGCTTTAACATGTGTAAATTTGCCGCTGAGCTCTCGAGGATTCGGAGAGCAGTAAAAAATCATCACCCAAAACCCACTGGCATGTCCGCCATGCCTCTTAAACGGGCGATACAATCCACCAAATAAACACATTTAAAATCTTTGCACTCAACGATTATCTGGTATATTTTTTAGTTTATTCTTTTTTAGTTATTCTTCGGACTCAGCCAGTCCTAGTGGGACAGACATTTTCTATTGTCTCATCCATTTTTTTCAGTCTACAGCGCTGGGCTTGCCGTTCGTGGACTCGTTTTGATTGCACCCCATAGAAATAACGATATGGGTGTGCACGTTCACTCATCCGCCGACCATTCCACTCGTCCATTCATTCATTCATATATGTATGTATGTAGAGCTGCACTTTTAACGAGCATCTCACCTGGCGCTACGCCTTCCTATCTCCGTGGCCATGTCCGTTTATGCAAGTGTTAAATAAAGTATCTTCAGGCTATTGTTGTTTGTGCATGGCCTAGTCAGAGTCGCTGACATTTATTGCTTGTTTTAGGGCGGACTAGAAAATGGTACAGAAACAACATTTATTACGAGCTGGGACACATAAAACAAAAGCACGAGCAGTTTATAGTTGTTGGCCATATAAATGGCTGGGTGGTAATATGTCTGCTTGTCAGTAAAGGTAACCGGGAAGATACTTGGAGAATCTCCGGCTGTTCGGTTGGGAGCATCAAATAATATACAGAAAATATCATGAACAAAAAATTCCAAGCAGCTCAGATTAGTAGATCAAAACAAAGAAAAAGAACCGAACCAGTCGAACAGCTGTGGAAAGTAGTGTTGGAAGCGAGTCAAAGCTGTGTTAATTCCTATCTTGCAAAAGTGAGCATTCAGTTCATTTCAAGTGACACGTCAGAGCGTACAAAATAAAATTAAAATACATTTTTAAGGTAAGCCGTAAAGCTTTACTAAATGGAAGTGTTTGCAAGCATTTTGCCATATTGCAGATAATGCCACCCCGTAGAAGTGCACGTATCATGGCTCAAAAGGCCGCTTCCAGTGAGGCGCCTCACCGCCGCGCTTCGTTTGTTCGAGCAGCACAACGCCTTGCCGCCAGCCGCCCAAATTATTACCAAACCAGGGCCCTCCCGGCGAATCGCCGCCGAACCACTGCAAACCAACGCGCTGGCCAACACCAGAACGCAGAGGATGAGACAGATTTTTTGTACCTTGACATTGACTTCATCGAGTATGTCGAAATGGCTGATATGTTAAGAAATACGAGCAATTCGGTAGAAGAAAATCCGGCTCAAATTTCTATGGGCCGTCGCCGCCTTCAAAAGGAGTTGACGAAAATGATGAGCAATCCGACAGAAGGGTGTCAGGTGATGTTACTTGACAACTTGATCTACCACTGGAAGGCCATCATTGTCGGGCCCACGGATACGCCCTATGAGGGCGGACATTTTGAACTGGGCATTCTATTTTCAAATTTTTACCCGCGTGAGGCACCGGCTTGTGTATTCCTCACAAAGATTTACCATTGCAACATAGAGAATGGCATAATCTGCGTAGATATACTGGATTCGGAATGGTCGGCGGCCCTGACAGTGGAAAAGTTACTTTTGTCCATCCGATCGCTGCTGTCGGATCCCAATCCAGACAACCCCATCAATCCGAATGCTGCCGAAATGTACTTGAAGAACCGCACAATGCATGACCGCACGGCACGGGAGTGGACCGCTCTCTATGCCAAGCCTGACACCAATATGATCCCAATATCTGATGAATAATCTTTCAATGTAATACACAATGTTTAAAATTCTTGCTGCTGGACAAATGGACACAAGCCACATGGTAAAATAACATACAATTAACGCATAATTGAAGTGCAAAATTTGAATTGTTTCCATCCCGACAGATCGGTGGAGAGGTACGACAGGAGTACGACAGAAAGGCAGTGGACCTCGAGAGACATAAAAATATCCAATAGAAATATGTACAGAAAAATGTTCATTACACGTTTGTCCAGCAACGACTGCCATAATTATTTTCCACTCTTATTTGCTATGCAAATGTTGATTTAAAACTCTATATTTCAATTTTGTTGGCTCATTTGAATTTGTATTATTAAGCGCTGCGCCTTCCGTATCCGTAACCGTATCGCATCGCCCATTCTCGTTGCAAAACTTTTGCAAATAAAGCAGTTTATTGTGCCAGTGGGATTTATAATCCACACAAGAGTTATAAGTGCTGCCACCCGATTCTGGCAATCTGAATCCCAATCCCAATCCAAGAGAAATCACTTAAAAAAGAACGATAGAAGAAATAAAGAGTTCCGGAGACCTTTGGTCCTGGTCCTCAAGCATTTCAAATTAAAAGCATTCGCCGCGTTTTATTGCTGCGCCTGCAATTTTTCTCCTTTTTTTCAGGGCAGGACCTGCCTGCTGCCTTGCTCTTGTTGGACATACAAATTTTTATGTCCATTTGGCTTTATTTCACACTTTCTTGTTTATTATTGCTCGAGCTCCCCGACCCGACCCCAAAGCACACAGAACGAGAACAAATTTAAGTATTTGACCTTTTTACCCTAGCAATGGTCGTGTGCTCTGTGTCGGTGTTCTTCCTTCACCATCCTCAAATAATGTTGTTGCCATTGATTTATGCAAGGAGAGATTCACGCGCAGACCCTTTCCTGTCGCTGTCTCTGTCTCTGCCCTTGTCCCTTATTCGACTTAAATGCTAACTTAATTGTTCTGCCCGTGTCCAAAAAATTGCTGCTCACCTATTTTATGTTCTGTTTTCCCTACAAGGGTCTTAGAAAGGAAAGAGAAATCTCTGCATTCCCCTGGAGCAGTTAATTTGGCGCAAAATGATTAGCGACACGACATCAGCATGGGTTCCCAAATGGGTTCACGGAAGCAGGAGAGCTTTTAGGAGAGCCTCCTAAAATTGAGTGAAAATTGTAAGCAAACAGAATCCGAGGCAATTAGAGCACACGCAGTTGATAGTCAGCAAATTGGTAATTCTTTCTTAATTATGTTTTGCGTGTACAAAAATAAACAAATAAATGAAATTTCTATCAGCTTAGACAAGATCAATATCCATTTGGCTCGGTGCATCCTTGCTGTACTTGTTATGAAGCTCCATGCAATCCACTTCCTTGACCATCCCATGGGTCCCGGGTCCCATGCGATACAGCAAGACGATTCCACCCGTGAAGGCGTCACAGAGGGTGGCCTGGTAAATGCACTGAAGGGCCAGATCGAAGGCCTGCTCGTCAGTCAGATCAAAGCGATACATCTGGTCGAGGATGCCCAGCGCATTACTCGCTCCGCTGCCCACGGCAAATTTCTTTCCACTGATGTTCATTCCCTCAGAGTCCGCGTAGATAAGGGACGGACCCTTTGGTCCATAGCCAGCCAGCAGCATGCCCATGTCCAGGCCCGTGCCGCGGTGCATTTGAGACACGTCGCCGATCATCTTCGCGGCAGCCCCGACGGACATTGGCTGCTTGTGGCGCAGCTCGTGAAGGCGGCTCTCCCGAGTGAGCACCCGATACCAGTACTTGCAGTCAGCCGCCCCACCGGCCAGAGTGCCCACAATGTGCTTGCTGATCGGCACAATTTTCTTCATTTTCTGGGTGCACACATTTATGCCATTGCATAAACGTGAATCCGCACAGAGTACAATGCCGCCCTGGTACACAAACCCCACAGTGGTGGTGCCGTGATTAACCTTCCTACCCAAATGACTCAAGTCTGGGGTGCCCGGAACTGGTGGCATCAGTCTGTATGGAAATATCTGATTCCTTTTATACATGAAGTTCATACTGCTTGTAGTTGGTAGCACAGATTTGAGGTCGCACAGCTCCTCCAGTGACATGTTTGCGCCTTTCTAATTTGTGGCAAGAGTTAAAAATAAATATTAACAATATCTCAGAGGCAACTTTCTCCTGAAGTTATGCAAAGCAATGTGTACAGTGTTTGGGATTTGTTTTTGACACGAAATTATGAATTCCATTTAATCATTCTTTGGCTACAACAAAAATGTTAGGCTCCAATCCAATTACATGACAAATCTGCATTATTTGTACAAGTTATAAAACCCAAATATTTCCATAGAAATGTGTGAAAAATATTAAAAATAAATACATTGCACTTATTGTAATGCCCAGAGGAGAAAACTCAACTGCAACATATTTTCATATTCACCTGAGCGCAATCTAATAATCTAATATATGCAAGCGATATTGCATTTACAATATTCTGGTTTTAAATTCATGTTTACATCTTCATATACTTTAATGTCTGCCTTTTTTGGCATGTGCCTGCCGGATTAGAATATGCTTTCCATTGGTTTTATGAGTTCTTGGCATTTTATGAGGTGCTCGCCAAGAAACGAGAAGCGAGTAGTACCGAAAATTGAATATTAAATAACCTCGAGCAATAAACAGAATTACAATGTGTTTATGTAGAGAGGCGTGAGGGATGGGCGAATATGTAAATTGTTTATGATATTAATATCCGTTTGTTTGTGCAATCGTTTAAAAAGGATTACGCGATTAGCATCCGACTGCGGTAATTGATAAGCGTTTATGGCAAGGCGGAAATTATTATCATTTCAATTAATTCGGCAATAAGAGAGGAATAGTGGCTGTGGTGGCACCATGCACAAGTTAACCCTCTTGAGGGTGTAAAGTGTAAAAATCAAGCCCACAGCTGGGCCATAACCCTTAAGAACCGCACATCTTGGCCTTCTTTCATATCCCACAATGTCGGGGTAATCAATTTTAATGTTCCCTGGACCCCCCAAGTTTCTATATACAATCGAAACCATTGAAATGTGTGCGTCCTGTCAGAGGTTAAAGCGTTTTGTTGTATTGCCAAATTTGCTTCTGACCAGCGCTGAAGGCTTTCCGAGAGGGGTTTGGGCACAAATAGAACCACATTGTCAATCAGCAAATTCCTGCCCCTCTCTCTCTTTGGGCTATTTGGCAAAGCCGGAATGGCAAACACTTGGACAGCACGTTCCGTTTGGCCTTTGCGTTTGGGTTTGGGTTTACCACCTGGACGGAGACCTGCTCCGCAATATGGCCAAAATTTATGCATTACTGTTGACTTATTAGGGACTGCCGTATCCCGCATCTCCCTCTCTCTGGAGCCATCCTATTTGTGCTGTTGATTCGCTTTGATTTGGGATGCCCGGGATGCCCCAGAGCTGGCCAACTGTGTGTCACAGTTGCGCTTAGCATTCGGTTTGGGATCCCCCTCTGGGCAATGTGTTCTCCTTAATAGTTGCTAATTATGTTTAATTATTCATTTGTGATTTTGCATGGGCCCTCCAGGGCACACGTCTCTCTACAATGTGGAAAATTAATGAGACATCTGGAAGAGTTCCGACAGCATATGTGTTGCTTACATTTTAATGCTTTTCTTTAATCGAAAACTTATTTATCCAAGAAATCAGCAAGGCAGCAGGATCTTCACTCAACATTCCACTCAATTTTTGCATCCTCGGAGGCTTGAGAACTCTGAGAAAATAATTATAAATTAGTATATTAACATCTTGCAGATGAAGCAGTCTTACCATCCGTTGAATCATTTTAAATCTGCGTCTAAATATTCTGAAAGAAGAAAGGAACATGTTAATCATCGCATTTTCCAGTTGCTAAATATGTATTTCATAATAAAGATCTAATAAAGATGATTCTAAACAGCGTTGTTCAGTAAGCATAGCGTCTCAAGAAACCCCCCCAGGTATGTGGCAACATTTCAACCTTGAAGTGAAGCTTTTAATCAAGACCAACACACCATAACATAGCAAGCACAAAGACACATGTATCTGCATACCTAGCATGCCGCCATACCTTGTCGTTGCTGCCCCAAGATGCGAGATAGAAATATGTAACATAATCACATGCGTTGCTGCAATTTGCTTTGCATATTTACAAGCACTGTCGCCGGGCTGCTCCGATGATATACGAGTGAGTGCAAGGAACGTACGTACGTATATAACTGCGATTCGCAAGCTGTAAATTTGGACTTTCAATGCAGTGCAGAAAAGGAAACTTGACATTTACTAATTGCCAGATTATGGCAGGGACCACGCATGGAAATGTGCTAGAGCAGAGGGATTAAATGCATGGGGAATCAACGCCCCTGAGGACTAGAACTTCATGGTAGAAGTTTTCTGTAGAAGAATCTGATATTCATATGTTCATTACAGGCAGAGTCAAACGAAATGGGTTAAGCTGTACTTTGGCTAAGGGGGGAAACTCGACTTCGACTAACTTCGATTTCCGTGCAGATAAAGCTTGCCGATGCTGTCATCGAAGGGATTAATTAATCAACGTTATGCCTGTCAATCGAGGACTGCACTAGCCGTCCGTGTTCCCCCCTCACAGTTCCTGTCGTTTCGATGGCATTTGATTTCCTGCCTTGGAGAATATCACTTTCGCAAATTGAAGTTGCTTTTTTCTGTCATTCTCATACCCCAAACACACTCGCACACAGACGTGGCTTCGGTTGCAGTTGGATGTGGCATGCTTCATGGCAACTCATGCATATTCATTGTTTACAAGCACACTGCCACACGACCAGACAACAATCTCTCAAAAACAGTACCTGATTTCTTTTCAAACCACATTCCCCAACCTCCCAATCTCCCAATCTCCCAATCTCCCAATCTCCTTGTCTGCCGACATTTGTTTGCTGTCCATATACATCTTTGGTCTGGCTATGAATCTTTCAAATGCAATGACCATTAGGAGTCCATTCTATTGTTGCGAACAACTCACTCATCCATCATACGCTTGCCATTTATGTAATTTGTGGCAATTAACCAAAGAGTAGCTTGTGGGTGCAATGCAACCAAAGCCGGAAGTGTGTAAATTTGCACAAGAAATGTTGAATTTTAGCAAACAGCATACAAGTTTTTTTTTGGTTCAAATCTGGCATGTGCATACAGAGACAAGAAAGAGGAGCTTTAAATGTATACAAAATAAAATTACTTCCCAACTGTGTATTTAAATTTAAGTTCCACCCATCCCTATGCTCTCCTCAGGGCCCATGGCAATTCCTATTTTAAATGTGTATCTGCTGTTTGATGGCACATAAGTATCTGTTGGATTACCCACTTTTTATTGCCAATTACCAGATGGAAAGACATTTGCATATCCAGCTGAGAATCTACACATTCACCCGCAACCTGTGGCCCAATTTTTGTTTTCAATTTATATTTATTTATTTGCCTGGACAAGCATCCATTCGATGTAGCAGAAACGAATAACAGTCATAATCTTCGATATAATTTCCACTTTATGGTTGCCTTGTGGTGGGACAATAAAAATGTACACATTGATATGCTTTTATGGATGCAAAAGATGGATACAAGAAGTAAACACATAAACAATGAGCAGTGAGTGACATCAAAGAGCAATTTCAATGTAAAATTCCCAAGACACAACACACACACACACACACATGCCAACCATTTAGCTATTTTTGTCTTGACTTCTTGGATAGACAAAAGGTTTCACTGGCACAAAAAAAAGCACGAATACGTATCACATAATTTGACAGAATCCATAAACCATAAATTCAGAGCAAAGCTCGCACTAAAACAGCCTCCTCCTCCGCCACACAGATATTGTCTCTGGCAAGTAACAAGAAAACTGTCTCGTAATCGTTGGCAATAAAAAGAAGCCCAGAAGCAGGCCCATAAAATAGTATCGAAATCAGTACGTATCATCCGAGTAGTTGGTTACATTGACTGGCCCTGGTCTGTTCACATAAAAATCACATAAACGCATAAATCGTCATCAGGCCGCAACAATCGAGACTATTAGGTTAAATCAACCCAAAGACAGAAACCGAAATCAACATGAAATATATTTAGTGCTCACATGCCATGCATTCCACTGTGTTAGACGCCCAATTACGAGTGATTATGCCACGAATTGTGATGAAAGTCAGAGCTTAAATGAGCCGCTTCCCGATTCACAGCACAAAATTTGGCATTAAATCTGGGTCCAAAATTACACAAATATTTATAAACTGTGGGCCACAAAGAGCGCCCACATATGCATGGCTAAAATAGTTGTGAATTCTTTTTTCTCGGCTGACTGTGTACATTTTTCCCTAATGGAAAATGCTCCTGCATTTTTGGGGATTAGTTTGGATAACAAAATTGACTGAACGTATGAACACATCCTTAAATCCTGCTAAAAACTTAAAGTTTCGCAAACATTTTTCAGCAAAAAGGTCTCCCTCGCTCCAAAAACGAGAATTCTTCTTTTTTGTTGCCTGCCAAGTGCCAAAAAAGAGACGGAGAGAGAGGGTGGCAAAGAATGAGAGAGGGGCACTTCTGCACAATTTAATTATACAGTTAATTTGCTTAAATGGTTGACGGCTGGCACAGCAATTCAAGTGTTGACAGTGGGAATTGCCAGAGCAAAAAAAAATGAAGCGGAATATTGCATCACAGTTGTGGCGGAAAAAGGGAATCCCCAGCACACCCCTTCCCTCTTTTTTCGACCAAAAAAACTTTGTTTGATTCCAAACAAGAATGAAGGAAACGAAGTGGAGCTCCACGCTGAAGCTTTCTGCAACAAACACATGCAGACAGGTTAAGCGCCTGCTGCCAGGCGCGTTGCCTCTGGCTCATGCTCGTGCACCTCCTCCAACATGCACCGGTTATTAAATTTGGTCCCTTTGTAAGTTCACCCATGGATATGTGGTATCCACAAATACCTTACGGAGTTAGTTGGCCTAACTAAGTTTTGCCAAAGTTAAGGCTCAACTTGAATCCCCGTGCTACACCAAAATGCGATTAGAATCAAGCAAAACTTTATGCGAAGTAGCTGTAGAGAGTGGAGTTTGGGGTATTTAAGGGAACATTTGAATGTAGAAGAATTGCCATTCGTATTCTTGAATTGAATCAATGGATTTGTGATATACTGCCCATAGGTACCACAGCCTCTTGTCTGTCTGTCTGTGCTACATCAATTGAATCTCCACACGTTTGCCGTAAGACCAAAGCACCAGCTGCCTGCCGCCTCAATATTGAGCTCGTACAGCTTTGGCAAAGTCATAAACTTGCCGTCTCCAACGTGTCCCGTGTCTCGTGTTTCGTCTTGTCGTGTGCGTCCCTCCTCAACTGGCAAGAGCATTTGAGCACGCCCGTACAATTCAATTAATGGGCATTCAAATGATATAAACCTGCTGAGGCATTTTTAGTGCAGCCACATCGTCGAGTGCTCCGTTTCATTAGCAAGCACTGAGAGCCGGGGTACTGGATAGGAGTAATGCCAAGGGATGCATGAAAACTGGACAACCGCCCGCCTCCTGAGGCCAGTGTCGAACACGTGTCGTGCGCCCAAAGGAAAACAACAGGTGCAATGAAAAAGGACACCAAGCAGGCAATCCCTGCCTAGTAACGGTAGTCCACAAGCCAAGCCTCGTGGCAACCCTGACACGTTGCCGCTGGCAACCGGCAGGTACAACAAATAGTTGTCTTTTCGAGAAAAGTGAAAGAGTTTCCGTGAAAACTGAAAGTTACATCGAATTGGATAGCTTCATTCCGAGTGTGCATAAAAAGCATCTCAAGATGAGTCAGCGCACTAAATTCATTATAAATACATCGGGTAAGCCATCAGCTCTGAGTGTTCACTCTTTCCGGCAAACTAAAACACTCTTGACACCTGCTCCTCTGCTGCTGTTACTGCTGCTGCCTGTGCAGTTGAGTACTTTGCAGCTCGCATGCCGGGCACGGAGCTGGATGAGCAAACAGCCACTATACTGGAGTTTCTGGAGCAGGAGGAGCACACGGTTATCTCGGCCGTGCATAATAAATCCGATGGCAAAATCAAATTTCACCATCGCATACCCAACGACGAGGTCTGCTTGCTTTTCTACAAGGTGCCGCAGCTCGGTGGTGGCCAAGGAGGAGTCCCGCCCCTGCCAGCAGCCTCCGCCGAGCCCCTGCTGGGCATATTAACACTGGAGGGTGGCCTGGTTAAATCCATTTACAATTCCGTTTCCCGTGTCTACTCACCCGCCGTCGCACGTGTAAGTTCCATTCCATGTGTAGTAATACACATCCCAGTAGTGCAGTGTAGTGTGGTGTAGTGTAGCGTAGTGTAGAGTAGTGCCCGTGCCTGATAAATCCTACTCGGCTCAAATTACTTTGCTCTTTTGCATGCTTCCAGTGGCAGAGTGCGACGAGTAGTAGCTGGAAGAACTTTTAATCGCATTTGCGCATAATTCAATCCGGCCTGCAATTGCATTTTGTCAATTATATTTGCTGCTCCGTGCAATGCAATTTGTTTTACCAATAGCCCCATTCGCCTTATCCTCCATTCTTTTCATTTGCAGCGCAACGAGTACGGCCCCGAGCTGAGTGGCCTCCTGGAGAATTTGCACGTGTCGTTGGGATCCAGTCTGGGACTGCCACAGAGCGGTAAATATAGTGGCGATCGAATTACACTGCCAAAATTGGAATGTATACATGTAGTTCGAGTATTCCAGTCAGATGTTCCTAAGCAGATTCCAAGAACAATCAAATTCCAACAGTCTGGCAGCATCTTTCATTGATTTCAAACAGGATGGCAGCACCCTCAGCTATCGAGGATCTCGATATGTTTTTTATTATTGCTTTTCAACGACTTTCCATTGTTTTGCACGTGTTTTATTTACAGGCATTAGCAGCCTTAAAGATGAAATTAAATATTGGAAACAAAAACTGGGCCAGAAATCGAGTTCGCGCTTGGACCGTGAGGCAGCGCAAGTGTTTATTGGCGTCCTGGAGAATATAGAAAAGCAAATCAGGTGAGAGAAGCAAACAATTTCATAGGCAAACCAAATAAACACCATAACAAAAAACAGCACAATAGATGGTGGAAATCCCAGCAGCACCATTGAGGAGTTCCTCGACCATGCCCACAACAATCTGGACGAACTGTGGCGACTGCCCTACAACTATTCACAGCAGCGAATGGCCGATCTGCTGGACATCATTGGGAAGCGGCTACTGGAGGTCTGCCTGACTCAACTGCTGGCGGAGGACATTTGGAGCTTGAACTCCTACCATGTCAACAGCCTGATGAGTCAAAGCATTGACACAGTGGACGCTTGGATACAGCTGTGCGATTCGCTGACGCGCCTATTCTGGCCCAACTACGTGAAGCATCCGTGGCTGGGGGAGCCGCATGTGCCCAAGCGCGGGCAGCAGTTCAAGGAGCGCCTCAGCGAGATTCGGAATATTAAGCAGTTGTACAAGCAAATAGCCACACTATTGGACGATGCAGAGCTGCAGGAGATGTTCCAGGAGCAGGCCCCATTCACTGGTGAGAGCAGCGACGAGGACATGTGATTGGCACTCTCATCGACTGGCATTCTCTCTTTATAGACTTTAACATTTTCGACACCTCTGGCAACGGACAGGCCAAGTGGCACAAGGCCTTGCATCACTTTGAGCAGGTTTTGCAGCCCATCGATGAACGGATTGCGGCGGCGTTGAAGGCTCAGCTGCATCACCATTTGAGCAATCCGCGGCAGGTCATCTTCATCTTCTCGAAATACGAAACGCTGATACAGCGGCCGGCGGTGCTGGAGCTGCTCTCCATCGAGCGCGAACAGTTCCTGCAATCGCTGCACATTCTGCTGCAAGATCTGCGAAAGGCCATGACGGACACGAACATGGAACCGGACACGGGTCATCTGTCGGTCATCTGCAATGAATGCCGCTGGCTAAAGGTGGTGCAGTATCAGATTCAGGAGATCGAGAAGGTCAGCCATCTGATCAGCGGGCGAGAGGGCTTTGACAAGATCAATAAAGCCGTGCAGGAGATCAAGGAGGAGACAGAGTCGCTGCTGCGTACTAACTTTGAGATTTGGTCGGGCCAGTGCTCCACAGCTGTGAAAAGTGGGGAGCTGAGGTGAGAATTATTTACATTCTTAGATGCCATTTAATCTCGTTATCCCCTTTGCAGACTCCGCGATGATCAGGCTGTGGTTAAGTTCGAAAAGGAAGGCCGCCAGCTAATGAGAGTCACGTTCAACCCAAAGTTGGTGACCTTCTGCCAGGATGTGCGGGAGTTCGAGAATCTCGGCTACAATGTGCCACTGGAGCTGCGTGCCGCTGCCACGCATGCAGCCAAGTACATGTGCTATGCGCGGCGACTGCAGCAGATTGCCACGTTCCACAATACAATTGGGGATCGCATGATTCCCTGCCAGCGACCCATTATGCTGAAGAATGCCCTCGAGCTGCAGCGGCTGGTGCAGAGCGAGACAGTGGCATGGCAGGACGAGAGCTCAGTGCAACGTTACGTGAATATTCTGCAGGCAGCTGTGTCTAAGCTCTCAGCGGATAACACGCTCCTTGTGGGCTACCACGAGCAGGCCAAGCGAACGGTAATGAAGCTCATGGCCACCGATTTGCTGACACAGAACCAGATCTGGAAGGATGAACTGCGGCACTTGCGGGAGCTTTTGGCCACGTTGGAGCGTCAGGGCTACACCCATTTGGATGCCTTCAAGCTGCACTGGGACCACCAGCTGTACAAAGTGCTCGAGTATCAGTACATCCTCGGCCTGCTGGACATGAACAACAAGCTGCCGGACATCCACATCAAGCTGGTGCTGCGCCAGAGGGAATTGTGCTTCAGTCCGCCGGAGGAGGAGATACGGGATCTGTACTTTAGCCAGCTGCGACGCTTCATCGAGCGACCGTGCAACTTCCACGGGCTGTCCGAGCACAGCTCGGAGCTGTTCAAGTCCATGGTGACGGTTAATCGGCATCACTTTGGTCCGCTGTACAAGCGGGCAGCCGAATTGTTCGACAAGCTGGAGGATTTCAAGACCATCTGGCTGCCATGGATAGCTCTGGGCTGTGTGGACGTGGAGCAGTTGTGCGGCATTCACCTGAACGAGGCGGATGACTGGGATCGCAATTTCCGAGCGTGCAAGCACTTCAGCCAGCAGCTGGCCAAGCTGCAGCAGGCAGAGGAGTCCATCGATTGCTTGGTCATCAATGTGCTGCCCCTCCGCACCGACATTGAGTTCATCAGCAGGCGGTACTGGGAGTCGTTGTCCAACAGCCTGCGCTCCTCCATCCTCACCGATGTGGGCGTAGTGCAGGAATTTCTGCAGAATGCGCTGCAGTTTCTGCAGAACGTGCCCATGGACGAGGGCAGCATCAGCCAGTCGGGCATGAAGTACGAGAAGATCATGAGCGAGCTGCCGCAGATCGGAGCTACACTGGAGGTAGTGAGGGCCAAAGATGCCTGTCTGGCGGGCTGGTGCAAGGAGCGGGTCACAGCCCTCTCGGGCATCCTGCAGCAGTGGGAGCAGCTTCAGCCGCTGCTGGAGAATCATGCAGTGATTCTGCAGCGTCAGGTGGATATGATCAAGAACCAGGCCCAGACTCAGCTGCAGAACCTCCGAAATGAAGCTGAGAAATTTCTGCTACGCTGGGAGTCCACCATTGCCGAGCTGGAGGCCAACGAGCAGTCCACTCTGGAGGTGTTCAAGGAGCGCCGCCAGCACTGGCAGCAGCTGCAGACCAAGAAGCAGCAGCTCCTCGACGAATGCTCCAAATTCAACATGGAATTTCCCGCGGACATGCTGCAGCCCTTTGCAGAGATCGACACCCAAATGGAGCGGCAGTCACAGCAGTGGCAGGTCTACGACTCATTCCTCAGTGAGCTGCAGCCCATTCTGCTGGAGGAGTGGACCATCTATCGGCGACGTCCCTATGTGCTCAACGAGTTTATTGCCAAGTGGGAGGGCTCTGTGCACGCCTCCATAGATCTGCCCTCGAAGCGCATTCGTCTGCAGGTGGAGCGACTCCAGTTGGCCCTGCCCGTCCTGCAGCAGCTTCAATCGGATGCGTTGAGCGAACGCCACTGGGCAAGGATCTTTCAGCTGCTGCATCGCAGTCAATCGAAGCCCTTGCACTCGATCCTCCTGCAAGATATCCTCGAGGATATGGATGCTCTGCAAGCGGCTGCCGCAGAGATCGGCAGCATTGTGCGACAGGCATCCAGCGAGCAGATCGTGCGTCAGGCTCTGATCGAGCTCGATCAGTGGGCGGTCACAGCTCAGCTGAAGCTCATCGCACGCACCGACGCCGCCGGGCAGACTGTATGCCTGATCAAGGACTACCAGGAGGTGCTCAACAAGATTGGCGACAATCAATCCCTGCTGCAATCGGCCAAGAACTCGGCAGCCTTTGACAGCTTCTCGGACCAAGCAGAGCTCTGGGAGAGTCGCCTCAACACGCTCGATGCACTGCTCACGAGTCTAAGTCACTCGCAAAGACGGTAGGAAATCAATCAGAACTAGAATATATAATAATCTGATATTTTCCCTTCTAGTTGGGTTTATTTGGAGCCCGTTTTTGGCTCGGGAACTCTGCAGCAGCAGCAGTCGCTGTTCAAGCGCATCGACAAGGACTTTCGTTTCGTGATGCGGGAAATTGAAGTGGATCCGCGGGTCACTTCGCTGATTAAGATTAACAACATAAGCACCATAGTGCACGCCTTGGAGACCCAATTGGCCAGATGTCAGCAGAATCTGATGAGTTACATAACCGTAAGAACAAGGCAAGTCCTGTGTATATCTTGGCCAATCAATCAATCTTATTGCAGGACAAACGCAACTCCTTTCCGCGCTTCTACTTCCTGGGAGATGATGATCTGTTGGAGCTGCTGGGGCAGGCCAGCAAGGATGCGGACATCATACAGCGGCATATCCGTAAGCTATTTCCTGGGTGTCATAGCCTGAGCATCAGACAGGTTGCCACCGACGCCAATCAGTTCTCCATTGTGGCCGTGCACAGTGCCGAGGGCGATGAGCTGCAGTTAAGCCAGCCCGTGGATATGAAGGGAGACATAGAGGTGAGTGTGTAACACGCAGAATTACAAACATTATTCTCAATCCATAATCCATTTCCATCAAAGCGCTGGCTGAATCAACTTGTCACGTCCGTCCAGGAGACGCTGCGGGCCCAGATCCATGAGTGCTACTCGAACACCAACGCTAACAGCGACAACCTGAGCGAGCAGCTGCTGAGGAAGTATGTCAGCCAGGTGCTGGCCACGGCCCGGGCTCTGCACTTCACGCGCCAGGCGGAGCAGGCGATTGGCGCCATGGCGCTGGCAAAGCTGCAGCAGCAGCTGAAGGCGGAAATTGCCCATCTGGCGGCAATGAAGCAGCGTGCCGAGAGCGGCAGCCTGATGAGCCTTAAGCTGCGGGCTCTGCTCTTAGATCTGGTGCACTATGCCGGTGTGGTGGAGCAGCTGCAGCGCCACAATGTGATGCATGTCACCGACTGGCACTGGCTGTGTCAACTCCGATATTACCTGGCACCCGCCGGAGCAGCTGGCAGTCGGCAGTCGGTGTGCGTTCGCATGGTTTATGCTGAATTTGAATACGCCTACGAGTTCTTGGGGCAGGCCAACAAGCTGGTCCACACTCGGCTGACCCACAAGTGTTATCTCATCCTCACACAGGCCATGCACATGGGCCTGGGCGGTAATCCCTTTGGCCCAGCGGGCACCGGCAAAACCGAGAGTGTAAAGGCCCTTGGTGCGATGCTGGGACGACTTGTGTTGGTTTTCAATTGCGACGAGGTGAGTGAGAGCTGCTGCTGCCTTATAACAGGGCCCCAGTCAGACCCAATGCGATTTGTCATTATGTCATGAATTGTTTTCAGAATGTGGACACCGAATCGATGAGTCTAATCCTGACTGGGCTGGCCCGCTGCGGCGCCTGGGGCTGCTTCGATGAGTTTAATAGGCTGCAGGAGGCCACACTCTCGTCCATATCCATGCTGATACAGCCCATCCAGAGTGCCCTCAAGGCGAAGTCCGACAGCGTTCAAATTGGCGAGCGAAAGGTGAGTCGGATGAGTTATGAGTTACCTTACCTGTGTTTCCGGCACGAGAAATATCTTCTGTGTGTGGAAGTGCATATATGTGGTGCTGGTAGGTCAGCTGCTTGCAAAGTTTACTTTTGTGGTAAGAAAATGGAATGTTACGAATTGGACTGAGTTAGAGAATGCTTGGCAGAGATGTTGCATGTCTAGTAGAGAGGGTTTTGCAGCTAGATCTAAGATGTAACCAGCAGCATATAGCACTAGAATAGAAGTCTGTTTAGCTACTGAGTTTTCACATTAACAAAATGATTACTGAATGCAAAGTTTATGCGGATTTGATAGCGGTGAAAGACACGAGAGCCCGAGAGTCAGTTGGATAAGATCAAGAAGATGCACGTCCTTTTCGGTTGAAGATGGGCCATTGCCCATGCCCTATTGCGATCGAAAGAGCGAGAGATCGAAAGACTGATAGCAATAGCGATAGCGAAGGAAGGCTGCAAAAGCTGATGCCGTGCGGGAGTAAGTGGATAGCAGAATGCGACTACAGTGAGCAGCGCAAATGATGAACCATAATCCATCTCTGACTTCTTATTCGTACAATAAATGAGGTAGCTGGAGTATAACTATTTTGGGATTTCTTTTGCACTCTTAGCACATTCTATTCACTCTTAAGTTTGCAATGAATACTTTTGCATCCTCATCTCGCATCCCTTGCATCATCTTTATCCCTTTTTCCCTTACTCTACTTCCCTTTGAGCAACAAATTCAATTAGTAATAATTTTTCTTCCGTCTACAGGTTCAACTCAACCAACATTGCGGCATCTTTGTGACATTGAATCCCGCTGGAGCCGAGTATGGTGGACGTCAGAAGTTGCCTGGCAATATTCAGGCGCTGTTTCGGCCCATCGTCATGCAGCAGCCGGAGCCAGGAGAGATTGCCCGTGTCATGCTGTTCGTGGAGGGATTTAAGGCGGCCGCAGACATCGCATCGCGCATCGTGGAGCTCTTCGATTTGTGTGGCAAGATGCTGTCCGCTCAGCGACACTACGACTGGGGATTGCGCGAGCTGAAGACGGTGCTGCTGGTGTGTGGCGAGGGACTGCGCGGACAGTTAACGAGCGTCTCTAATGAGCAGACAGACGCTAATGAGGAGCTGTCCGTTGTGGTGCAGTGTCTGCGCTCATCAACCATGTCCAAGCTGGCCCAACACGATGTCTCGCGATTCGAAATGCTGCTGCGTAATGTTTTCCCGGAAATTGGCACCTCGGAGACGGCGGCGACCCCACTTCATCAGTCATTGGCCGCAGCCGCCGGCACGCTGGGACTCTGTCCGAGCGAGAAGCAAATTGAAAAGGCTCTGCAGTTGCAGGAGCAGCTTCAGAAACGCATGGGCGTGGTGCTGGTGGGTCCGCCAGGTTGCGGCAAGTCCACCATCATGGCACTGCTACGGCAGGCACTAACTTCCACGGGCAAGCAGCTGCGAGTGCACACCATCAGCCCCAAGTCAATGAGTCGTGTGCAGCTGCTCGGACGCTTGGATGCAGACACGCGGCAGTGGCAGGACGGCGTGCTCACCCACACAGCGGTGGCAGTCAATCAGGAGACTGCCCAAGTGCACTCGTGGATTGTGTGTGACGGCAGCATCGATCCGGAATGGATAGAGGCACTCAACTCTGTGCTGGATGATAACAAGTGAGTGGAAACAAAGTGATTGTTTTGATTTAATTTCATTTGGGTAGCAAGAGTTTGTTTTGCTACTTGTATTTTGCTCGTATTTGCGCATACATAAATTCGTAATAATTATTTACGGCTTGCCATTTATCGTATGTATGTATATCATTATATCATTAATCGTACAACTATCGTTATATCGAATCTCATTACAATAATCTTAAACTTGCAAATATTGTAGGAATGCGCGAATGCATATCCATCTATCACTTAGCGACTAAACAAAATACGTACAGACCTAAAAAACAGAGAAATGCTGAGGCGATGACAAAATATGACAATAACTAACTAATCCGGATACGGGTAGGGTATACGGGTACACGGGGAAGCCCACAAAGTGGTTACGTTGCGCACTCAACGCAATCAACGGTACTGCGCAACGTAACGGCATTTTACAAATGGCGTCTTAACTTAATATTCAAAACAAATATGAACTGAGATGAGTTCTGTTAGAGCTGTGACTTCTATAAGGGGAGACATAACACACGAGAGACTACAGCTAGGGGTTTTAATATTGCAAGGATATCAGATACTGAAGAACAGTTAAAGCATTGACAGAAATACAGACTTAAGATACGTTTTTCCACCATGACATTGCCAACAGATTACCTGCTGTGCAGTGTCACGAGGTGTGCACGCACTTTTACACATTATAAAATCAGAAATAGGAATCACATAAAAATTATTCAATCACAACTCTAAGTACAGTGGATTCCGGGACCGCGACACTTTTTAGACCCGCCACTGTAAGCGCACTGGAATTGTGAGTTTAGTACAGTGGCTTCCGGGACCGCGACAGTTTTCCTGACCCGCCACTGTAGGCGCATATGAAATTGTGAAATGTGAGATTTAGCGTTGGCTAGCGTTGAGCTTAAGGACTAAAGGCGAGAATCTTTCACTGCTGCGCATGTTGCAACTGTTGAGGCGGTGGCTGCTGATGTGTGGCTGGTGGTGGCGGTGGCGGCAGTGCCACAGACGGGGGCGGCGGTGGCAGCGCCGCGGAACGCATGTGCTGCATATGGGCCTGCGGTGCCATGTGCTGGAACATGTTGCAGTGCTGCTGCTGCTGTTGCTGCTGGAGATGGTGCTGCTGCTGCTGCTGTTGCTGCTGCTGGTGGGCCGAGAAGTGGTGCTGCTGTGGCTGGGCGGGATTCACATCGGGCGCTGTCTGCAGTATGATCTCCGGCTCCAGATTGAGCGCCATATCCTGATCGTCCTGCGTGTGCTGCGGCCCTCGCAGCGAGGCCAGAGCAGCCGCCTGGGCAGCGGCCATGGCCGAGGCAGACACATCCTGGCCGTACTCCTGCTTGATGCCGTTCGGCGGACCCGCGTACAGCGTGGCACTCAGGTTCTGGTGGAGTATGGGGTGGCACAGTTGCGGCATCAGCGTGACGCTGGCGATGGGCAAGGCGGGATGCGCGAACGAGCGAGGCGGATACAGCTGCTGCAGCTTGTTCAGCTGCTGCAGGTGCGTGGGCGTGGCATGGGCCGGTGGCGTCAGCTGGGTGAGTGTGCTCGCCACGGACGTCGCATGCGACATGTTGCGTACCCGCTGGTGCGGCAGCTGGTGATGCTGCTGCTCCTGTAGATGCGTGGGTGGCGGCTGCTGCTGCTGCTGTTGTTGCTGCTGCTGCAGCTGCTGCTGCTGTTGTTGTTGTTGTTGCTGGCCCTGGGTTGGCGTCAGACCCACCTCGGGCTTGATAACAGGCACTGGCGGTAGTATGGCCGCAAATTCGGGAGGCAGTTGCGAGGGATCGGTCACCAGGAGTCCCTTCTTGCGATCCTTGCGTATCTTGTCGCGCAGCTTTTCCAGCTGCCGAAACGCCTCGTTCGTCCTTCGCGCCTTCTTCCTGTCCCGGTCGCGCTCCTGCTCCAGCCGCCGATACTCGGGATTCATGCGCTTAATGCGCTTCCGCTCGCGATCCCGCTCCCGCTGTATCATCTTCAGTCGCAGCTCCTCCTCGGGCGTCAACTGCAAAATAGGAAACGAAAGGGGAACACATATTAAAGCAACACGTTCTGAGCCTTCAGCATTGTGGTGGGTGGGTGTGGGAGGAGTTTGTATGGCGTTTTATTGGAATGGGTTTTACACTACGCAAAAGAAAAGAAGGTCTCCCAGGTCCCAGTCTCCCCCTATCTCTGTCCCTTCTACTAAGCGTGTGTGTCTGATGTGTGTTTGTGTGTGGAATGAGTGTGCGGAGGATTTATAGGTATAGAAATATATAATATTGGAAAAATGCTACGTTCGAGCGTCGTGCCTTCTTGCGAAATCGGTCGCGTTCGCGCTCCATTCGCCGATACTCGGGATTGAGGCGCTTTATTCGCTTTCTTTCCCGATCCCTTTCGCGCATGATGAACTTGTGTCGCGCCTCCTCCTCGGGTGTCATCAACTGGAATTATACAGATGGGAGATCGTTGTTTTGGTTTTGTATTGAAAGGCAGCACAAATTTTGGGGGATCGATCTTTGTGTGTGTGTGTGTGTTTCTTTTTGGTGTGTGTGTGTGTGTGTGTGAGGAGTGAGTGTGGAGGATAGTGCAAAACTAAACGGGGAAAAAATCTCTACATCTATAGCTAAATTCGACTCTAATCTTGTCTTGAAAATGTTTCGCTTGCTTGCAGACTCTTAACCCTGCCCTCCGGCTGGCGCATACAGTTCGGGAACAATGTAAATTTTATCTTTGAAACGGACGATGTGCGTCATGCCTCACCAGCGACCATTTCACGCATGGGCATTGTCAATATGAGGTGAGTTATGACCCATATAGAGACTTATAAACCAAGGGAAACTCCTCCTTTGCAGCTACGACTACTATCCCGGAAGAGAGATCCTGCACCACGAGTTGTCCAAGGAACCCTACGCTGAACTGCTGCAGAGCTATGTCGATGGGAATCTGAACTATGCCATGGATTGGCTGGAGAATCAGAATTTACTGAGGTAAAGTCTCGAAACAATTTAAACACTTCCCGTACTAAAAGTATTCCCTTTTCTGTGCAGTCAACTTCCGGGAATCAGTCGTGCCAATCTGCTGCGTTCGCTGCTGCTGCAGCTGCACGGCTCTCAGTCTTTGGAGGAGTATGGAGCCGCCACGCTGCGCGCTCTGTTGGGTTACATGCCCAACGATCGGCAGGCGGAGTTTACTCAGCTGATGCTGAAGCATGCCAATTTGTATGTGGCACAACCCAATCACGCGGATCTCTGCTACTACGACAGACAGCGCAATGCCTTGGAGCAGTATGCAGTGGATGCAATGGAGCGGCCAGAGAATGGCAGCCAGCTCATAGTCACCGCGTATGTTAAGTCCTACATGGGCATATTGGAGAGCCTGCTCAAGGCGCCGGGCAACAGGACTCCCCCGTTTATGTTGGTGGGTCCCACTGGTGCCGGCAAGACGCTGCTCTTGCAGCAGGCTGTGCTGGAGCATTCGGGCTATCAGCTGGCCACGATCAACTGCTCCACGCAGCTCACGCCCAGCTATGTGCTGCACACACTGCGCACCCACTGCGTGACGGTGAGCGGAGTGCGTGGACGGGAGTACAGGCCGAAGCAGGCGCGTCTGGTGCTGTTCATGAAGAACTTGGATCTGTGCCAGCTGGATGCTTGGGGTGCCTGTGAAATTGTCGAGCTGCTGCTGCAGCTGGCACAGCGTGGCGGCTTCTATGCCGAGAATCTCGAGTGGATTAGCGTGAGCGGATTGCAAATCTGTGCCTCCATTAGTGAAAATTTGATGAAAATTGCACCGCGCTATCTGGCGCTCAACCAATACGTGCGTGTGGCTCGTCCCACATCCTCGGACATGCTGGCCATCGTGGAGTGCCGTCTGGAGCCGCTGCTGCACGAGCACTTCAAGCCAAGGGGCAACGTTAATTTGCAGCATGTCAGCGAGTGTCTGATGGAGTGCTTCGAGAAGGTATCCATCCATCCATCCATCCATCCATCTATCGGCATCCACTTGAATCTGTTAATTGACTTTCACCCCTCTTTTTGCAGCTGCAGGCAACGCTCACTCCCATGGCTGTCGGGGGGCAGGCGCACTACCAATTCAGTCCGAAATGCATCATGAAGCTGCTCGGTGCACTCGTCTTTTATCCCCCCACCGATTTCAATGAGGTGGGTTCTCAGTCTGTGCTCTTTGGCTCTCCAAAGCTAATCGCATTGCCCTCCCCATTGCAGGCCCTCTACTGCGAGCTGTTGGGCATGTTCAGGGATAGATTGGTCAGCGAGGAGCATGTGCAGCAGTTCGAGGCGATACTGAAGCAAACGATGCGCAAATATTATGGCAAAGAGGTGAAGCGTGTTAACAGACTAAACGACTATTTGCTTAATGAAATATTTCCCACGCCCTTGCAGAAGGTGTTCTTTGTGCCGAAGTCCCCCAAGTCAAAGGGTGTGCTGCATGGCCTGGCCCATGATGAGTGGCTGGAGGAGGTGCAGAGACAGGTCACAGTATGCAGTGAGTATGAGGAATGGGTTAACCCCGAGCGTGGTTAAATGTCAGATTGAATCAGAGTTCTCACGCAGTTGAAGAGTTGGTCCAGCTGTCAGCTGTCCGAGGGAGCTGTCTGTTAAACCGTTCCTAATCTCTGTTGCCTCAAGCTGTTTGTTTTTGTTTCAAGACAAGAGAAGAGTTTTTGCAATATTGTTGTTAAATCGGGAATAACTACACTGGGCCTTGGCGTCTGCTTGCGGAATCGGTCACGCTCTCGCTCCATCTGCCGGTATTCGGGATTCATGCGCTTGATGCGCTTCCGCTCTCGATCCCGTTCCCGCATGATGAACTTTTGGCGTGCCTCCTCTTCGGGGGTCATCCACTGAAAGTACATAGAGAACGGGTAGAAAAAAAAACAAACAGAAAGTTTGATCTAAGAAACGATTCTAAGCAAATGCAAAAGGGAAACAAGAAGAGAGCGAGAGGCAGGCAGTGTGTGGCAGTTGGACAAACTTCAATGATGTCTGTGTGAGAGCTCTGATCTCCGCGTGTTCAGTTCGTTCAAGATATTTCTACCCTCTCCCCTTCTTCAGACACCGAAAGCTACAGCATTGTGGCACCCATCACGGAGGAGCTGCTGCAGCACACGGCCAGAGTGGCGCGAGTTTTGTCCCGCAATGATGCCCACATGCTGATTATGGCACAGGCTGGTGGCCGCCACTTGGATGCCATCTATGCAGCAGCCACCATGCAGCAGGCCAAAGTGTTGACGCTGCAGGGAGGACCTGCATATGACCTTGCAGAGTTCTACAACGATTTGAAGCTGGCCATGCAAGGGGCTGCCATGGAGCAGCAGATGAGCTACCTGCTCATCGAGCACTGTTGGCTGTCCTATGTACCCGAGATACTGAAACCCATTGAGGCGCTACTCGAGGGCAGTGAGATCTTGGAGCTCTTTGGCGATGATCTGGAGGCAGTGGCCAGCACTCTCAAGCAGGCGGCACAATTGGAGGGTTATCAGGAGTCGCTGGGAGCGTATTTCATGAAGCGTAAGGTGGAAAACCTTCTGCGGAAATTTATAATAAATCTTTTGTTGTTTCACCCTTTTAGGTGCCAGAGAGAATCTGCATCTCATTCTGGTGCTAGATCCCAGCAGTCCCAAGGTTCAGGATTACTTCAACAGCTGCCCGGCGCTGCATCGGCAAATGGACTTACTTTATGTGCGTACCGAGTCCCGGGAAACTCTGTCCATGCTGCCGAAGCAATACATTGAACTGCTCAACGATGCAGCAGCTGGTGGCAGTGGCCGTGGCAAGGTGCCCGTTTGCAGTCACTTTACAGACGTCGCGGAGGAGTTGCCCCAGGAGCAGCCGCCTCAACGCTACTACCAGCTCATCGCGAGCTACTACCACATGTACAGCAATGCGGCGGCGGAGATTGATCAGAGATTGGGCAAGCTACAGCTGGGCGTGGACAAGCTGGCCTCCGCCCACGGACTGGTGGACACTCTCAAGTCCAATGCGGCCGCGCAGGAGCAGGCGTTGGGGGAGAAGCGGCAGCTGGCGAATGATGCACTCGAAATGATCTCGGCCACGATGCGGAATGCCAACGATCAAAAGTCGAACATGCTGGAGCTGAAGCAGCAAACGCAGCAGAGCAGCGAGCAATTGAAGCAGCGACAGAAGGAAATAAAGCAGGAACTGGCCGAGGTGGAGCCCATTCTGGCGGAGGCCAGCAATGCCGTGGGGCAAATCAAGTCGGAGGCGCTCTCCGAGATTCGTTCGCTGCGCGCCCCACCCGAGGCAGTGAGGGACATCCTCGAGGGAGTGCTGCGACTGATGGGCATACGCGACACTTCGTGGAACAGCATGAAGACATTCCTGGCCAAGCGAGGCGTCAAGGAGGATATTCGCTCGCTGGATCCCGCTCGCATTAGTCCCGAAAACTGTCAGGCCGTGGAGAAGCTGCTGGCTGCCAAAGGCGATTCCTACGAATCGAAGAACGCAAAGCGTGCCTCGGCAGCAGCAGCTCCACTGGCCGCCTGGGTGCAGGCCAGCGTCCGCTATGCGCGAGTTATTCAGAGCATTAAGCCCCTGGAGCGGGAGCAGAATGAACTGCAGCGAAATCTCAACGCCGCCGAGGACGAGATGCAGGAGCTGGCCAGTGGCCTGGACGATGTGGACAAGCGGGTCAAGCAGCTGTCGGCCAAGCTGCAGACCTACACGCAGGAGGCAGCCGTGCTGGAGCTGAAGCTACAAGAAGCCAGCGACACCCTGCAGGCGGCCGAGCTGCTGGTGGGAAAACTGAGCGCGGAATATGCCACCTGGAGCGACCAACTGGCGGAGCTGAAGCGTGCCCACAAGACATTGGATGGAAAGACACTGCTGCTGGCTTTGGCCATCAATTATTATGCGGGAATGGGACTGGATCAGAGGAGGTAAGAAAGGAGAAATGACTGTCTGTTAATCGATCTTAAATGTTGGACTCTTTTGGCAGTTCCTCCCTGCAACGTCTGGCTGTGGATTTTCATCTTCCAGCGGACTTTAATCTACGCCAGACGCTGCTCACCGAACAGCAGCAAATCATTTGGGAGAGCCAGGGATTGGCGCGAGATGCGCAGATCATTGAGAGTGCGGCACTCCTCAGGGAGATGCTGTCGCTGCCGTTTGGCAGCTGTCCCGTGCCACTGCTGCTGGATCCCACCCAAACGGCGGCAGAGTGGCTGATAGCGTGCCTAAAGGGCAGCGGAAGAGCCTGCGAAATGGCCACGCATGGAAACGAGCGACTCTCCTACCAGCTGGAGCTAGCAGTGCGCTTTGGCAAGACCTTGCTGGTCACGGACTGCGAGCAGTTGCGGCCGCCGCTGCTGCAAATGCTGCAGGGACACATCTACGTGCGGTTCAACAAGCGACAGGTGGCAGTGGGCGCGAAGCTGGTGGATCTGCATGAGAATTTCCAGCTGGTGCTGATAAGCAAGTCGCATAGATTGGAGCTGCCGCAGGAACAGCGCAGCCAATTGAGTCTGCTGCGCTTCACGGTGACGGCCGCTGGACTCGCCGATCAACTCATGTCCAAGGCAATTGTGCTGAAGAATGCCGGGCTGGAGCAGCAGCGGATTGAGCTGCTGCAGCGCGAGGGAGATCTGCTGAAGCAGCGCATGGAGATGCAGGACAAGCTGCTGGAACAACTGTCCAAATCGGAGGGCGACATTCTGCGCAATGAGCAGCTGCTGGCGAGCCTCAACGAGGTGAAGCAGAGCAGCGCCCAGATAGATGAGGCGCTGCAGAAGAGCGGCGAGGTGAAGGCCACACTTCTCGCGCAATTTGGTGCCTTGAAGGAGCTGTGCACGCGGGCTGCCACGTTCTATGCGGGCCTGATCCAGGGCTACGAGCTGTCTGCCATGGTCTACATTGAGCTCTTCCTGGGCGCCCTGTCGAGGGACCAGCGCGACGAATCGCAGTCGTATGAGCTGCTCGTGAGGAGTGTCTATTTGAATCTAGCTCGAGCCACGCCGCGGGACAGCCAGCTGTCGCTCTCGCTGTGGGTCTGCCATCAGGCGTATCCCGAGCGACTCGCCGCCAAGGAGTGGGATCTGTTTGTGAACAACTTCATGGGCAGCGCGGATGGGAGTGTGCTGCTGGGGAATCTCGGTCGCCTGCCCGACTGCATGGCCCGAGAGGCGCAGCTGAAGCTGGCGCTGCTCGTGCAGCTGCTGCCCGATCTGCGGCAGAAACTGCAGCTGGACAAGGACTACATCTGGCGTGGGTTCATCGAGCGACAAACGGACGATGTGCTGCGTGAGTAAAACCAGGAATTAGTCTTTGCATTTTGCTCATGAATGATTCTCAAACTTACAGCTGCCATTGGGTCCAGTTTCCATCGCGTGCTCATCGCTCAGATCTTCAGGCCCGACCTAATGCTCCAGCAGCTGCGCAAAGTCAGCAGCGATCTGCTGGGCATCTCGCCCGATGCAGCCACACAGCCCTCGGTGGAGCAGTTGCTGCAGCAGAGCAGCTGCGATCGCCCCATACTGATGATCAGCCAGGCGGAGAACGATCCCACGACAGAGCTCAAGAAGTGGGGCAGCCAGAAGTACCAGGAAATGGCCATTGGCAGGGGCAGTGAGCGGAGAGTACTCGCCGCAATGCGGGAAGCAGCAGCCCAGGGCCAGTGGCTGTGCGTGAAGAACGTTCATTTGGTGCCCGAGTGGCTCGGCCAGATGGAGCGCGAGCTCAGCGAGATGCCCAAGGCGAAGGAGTTTCGGCTGTGGCTGCTCTGCGAGTCCACTCAGGGGTTCAGCGAGTCGGCCATCTACAAGTGCCTCAAAGTGCGCTACGAACAGCCGCGTGGACTAAAGCAGATTGTGCTCCGTCTGCTGCAGAACTATGCCGCAGAGCATCCCCAGGCGGCAGCCTCCAAGCAGCAGCAGCAGCAGCAGCCCAAGAGCCTCAAGATGAGACTCGTGTTCTTCATCCTAACTGCAGCCCTTCAGCAGCGGCGCCAGTACATCCCCCAGGGCTGGTCAAAGTACTACGAATTCGGAGAGGCGGACCTAAAGGCCGCCATGGGCGTCCTCGGCTGGCTGGACACTCAGCTAAACTCGGGAAGATGCGATTGGACGCTGCTGCAGCGCCTCAGCGAGGCTCTGGCCTATGGTGGGCGCGTGAACAACCTGAGGGATCTGGAGATACTGCGTAGTTACCTCAGCCAATTCTGCTGTGCGGATGTGCTGAGCAATCGCTGGTCACCCCTGGGACTGGCCATGTCCCTGCCCACCAGTGGCCACCTGCAGGACTACTATACAGCGCTGGACAAGCTGCCGGATGTGGATGAGCCGAGCATGTACGGCCTGGCGAATCAGGCGCAACAGCAAAGGGAAATCGAACAGGCCCGAAGGGTAATCAAGGAACTGCGAGGATTGCACTATGGCGGCGTCTCCGGAGGAGCCTCTGCTCCAGGCGATGCGCACTCGAGTGAGCGTCAGAAGTTGGAGCATCAAATCAAACCGCTGCTGAGTCTCTGGCGCAAGCTGGCAGGCGCCTGCACCATTGCCCAGACATCGAAGGAGGCCAAAGCGGCTGTGGATGACTCTCCCTGGTCGCTGTTTGTGCTGGCGGAACTGCAGCTGGGCGCGCAACTCTATCGCACGGTGCACCAGACGCTGTCGCAGATGCACGCCTGGCTGAAGGATGCCCAAGAAGTGGATCAGAGTAGCCTGCGATCTCTGGCAGAACAGCAGGTGGGTGGGTGGCACTCTGAAGGGTTTTCTATCAACTATAGACTGGGTTTCTCTTTTTGAATAGATTCCCCCCTCGTGGCTGAAGCTCTGGCCTGGTCCCAGCAGCAACAGCGCCGTGGACTACCTGCGCGCTTTGATGGTGCGTGCCCAGGCGGCGGAGAAGCGCTACCAGGAGCAACTGCATCTGCAGTTTGCCGAGCAAATCGATCTACTGCATGTCTACAACTGCGAAAACCTTTTGGCTTGCCTGAAGCTGCTGCAGGCCCGCACCTTGGGCGTCTCCGTGGAGCGACTGGCCCTGGAGAACGTTCTCAGGTCTGGTGAGGACTCTACCATCGTCCTGCAGCTGTTGCCGCTCAAGGTAGGCACTTTTTAAACAAAATCTTTTTGTGGCGCCTTGGCGACGCCACCCCGCACCCCTATACCACCATCCAATGCCCTGCTGCTGCAGCTCTTCGTCTTTTCTCTTCCTTCCCTTTTTCGAGTGTGTTTGTCTCTTACCTTCCCCATTTTGGCCATAAAGTGCGTCTCCAGCTTGCCGTTTTCGCTTTCGGCGACACTTGGTTTGCTATGATGCTGCTGCGGCGCCTTTTCACAGCATTTAAATTGTGTGGAAAATTGATTTTGTTGCAGTTTTCGGGTTTTTTTCACGCCGCTTCTTTTTTTGTTTTCATTTGATTGACATTCCGGCACAGTGTGACCAGTCCGAACGTTTACGGTATATTCTATACGTTTTTGGTATATTTTAAATCAGATAATGACGTGATGGTATATTTCATGTTAGTAGTTCAGACAATTGATGGCGCAACATAGAAACTAATGTTAAAATCAGCATTAATTACAAAATAGTTACAGTTTGTACCTGCAGTCTATTTGAAAATATTGTAAAGTATCGATACATATTGTTGTCGAAAATATCAAATGGATGTGCAGTATAATTTTGAGATCGAAACAAGCGATGGCCATAAAAATACGACAGGTGGCGTAGAGTAAGCTTATGTAAACTAACGCTAGGAGGGGCCATTGAGTATTTGATTTGAAATTTAAAAGATTTTTCTATTTTCTTGTTTCAGATTGATGGTGCCAAGGGCTCAGTGGAGAAATCGAATCCTTTCCGTATCACCTACAAAGTGAACGAAGAGGCACAGCCCTCAAAATATGGCACCGGCAGCAAGAACACCCTGTACCCCTCGAAAATCAAAGAATCAGCTCCGAAATTACCCTTGTATTCACGTGGAAGTCGCGACAAATTAATCTGCCACCTGCATGTGGACAATTTGGATGGAACACCAGAACAGATTCTGCTCGCTGGCACCGCCCTAATCGTCGATGATTATTAGACTTAAGAGATATCAAAACGAAGCAAAACAGCGGTTGCTGCAGGCTGTGCCGCTTAACCCCTGTAGATTCCTAGGGAAAAAAAAACCAAAATAAAAATATATACTTTTAGAAGATAAATTGAGGTGGTAGTGAATTCGAGGTTTCCATATAGGAATATAACTTAATCTGATATATGCACATACCATTAATATACAAAACGATTCTTCAATCGGATTAAATTATTGTTTGAGTGTTAATAGTCTTGGGAAGCTTGTAAAATCCAATAGACGATCAAAATAGAGGAATATGACATAGGACTACGGTATATTTTTAAAATGAGAAGGTGTATTTTGGTATATTTTTAAGGTTCCGACGGTATATTTGATCGATAATTCCGCGGTCACCCTGCATCTTGGACAATAACAATTTTGCAAATAAAAATAAATAAGCAAAACTCTGGAAACCCCGTTGCTATGGGCGTGACTGTGCTACAACCGTATCCTATGCCCGAAAATAAATCTGGAGCCCATATCATCGATTATCTGAGCAAGCGTCTGCTGTCGCTTGGCGCTACGCATGCCGGCCAATTCCTGGTCGACTGCGAGACCTTCATATCGAGCCCGCAGCCGCACAATGGTACACCGGGAAGGGCGGTGCATGTGCTGCACAACTCCGAGTATCCCGCGTCGACATTTTCAATCATGGACAGTGGGACGGGGAAGCAGGTCAGCCTGGTGGCCGACAGCATATTCGATCTGCTGATGCTCAAAATGACCAACACATTCACCTCCAAGAAGCAGACAAAGATTGAGTCACGTGGCGCCCGGTTTGAGTACGGCGACTTTGTGATCAAGCTCGGATCCGTCACCATGATGGAGCACTTCAAGGGCATCCTCATCGAGATCGAGTACAAGTCCTGCATGATACTGGCCTACTGCTGGGAGATGATACGCGAGATGCTGCAGGGTTTCCTCAACATCAATGTGGGCAAGGATTTCCCCTCTTACTTTGCCCCACAGACCATCATGACGCCTATGGGCCAGCAACAGATGCATGCCAAGCACAACGACATGTACGAGCCCACGGACACGGTGAAGCAGTATCTTGAGCAGTTCACCAACTACCGGAAGCATGTGTCCATGCATGGAGGACTGGGAGGACAACAGCAACAGCCCGTCCACATGTCCCCCTCGCCGGTGATGGGTGCGGCTGGGGGCCTTGGCATGATTCGACCCTGATGCGAGGTCAAGCTGGAGCCGCCCGATGCGCCTGCAGTTACACTGGAAACTGACTGATTGAACCGATGGCCCCACGATGCACGATGCATTGAACAGAGAAACAACTACTTAGTAATACTTTATAATGTATATTTTCAACACAATAGTTATGTATATTAGAAATTAATCAACATCCTCATTCAAGTGAATGTTAATGAGGCACTCCAGGAGCATTCGCGGAGTGTACTTCAAATTAAAGGGTCCCAAATATGATCCATGATAATCTATTGCTCTGCTTATAATCACTGAAAAAAGTATCTACCTATCTTCCTATTCAATTAGTTGTTTCGCTTAATGGTTAATAAATATTTAAGGCACACATAATTAGCCAGCCAAAAGGCAAACGACGAAACAGGCATTAAATATTCAAGTTCACATAACTGTTGGTCTCTCTGTGTGTGTGTGTGTGTGTGTGTGTGTGTGTGTGTGTGTGTGTGTGTGTCTGGAAGGCCGAGAAAAATTAATTTGCTTTTTGCCGAAAGGATTGCGCCTGCGTCCGTCCCTCATAATCTGCTCATATTAAACTAATTGCCGTAAATTTCAACAACAAACTGCCATAAATGTTGGCCATACTTTTAGTTGCCAAGAAACCAGCGAACGCCCCCGAGCCCACCGCTCAAGACCATCTTACCGTCAAAAACTTGTCTTAACTTTAATTAAGTGGCATTATGTTCAATTAGGCAAAAGTTTCCAATATGCAAATTAACACAATTTGTGTGTAAAGTGCCTGCTCCTGAAGAGGAGCACCCGCCCATCCGAATGGGAGGCGATGTCTATTTCTGGGGCAGATAAATTTCCGCCACACAGAACACACAAATCAGGGCGGGCCTCAGCTCTGGAAGAGGTGGGCGTGGCAGCTTGTTAATACATTTAGCATATTTCTTCATTTTCCAGCCGATATCTTTTAGTGTTTTGCCTGAGATTGTGGCATTTAGCTGTTGGCAATAAATAATTTATGATGTCTCAAATGGCAGTCGGATATTGGCAGGGAGGGGGATAAAAGTGTACTTGTGGTTGGATAGTCAGAAAGGATAGGTGTACACTTTAGGGAGAAGTTGTGGCAAATAAATTCCCTCAGCTTTTGGTTAATTGATGCAAATGGAAGTTGTAGAAAATGTGGAACAAATTCTCTGGTGAATTTTGTGACAAAATCTATCTATCTCCCTGCCCGACATACTTCAAAGCACATCCTGCCCACCCACAAACGATTTTCGCTACCACAAAGTTTGATTATCAGCTGGGCAAATATTCCACATTTAATGTTGAATGCTTGTGGCTTTGAAAATGGCTAAATGGAATATACCCTTGGGCATATTCCTCACTCCCTTTTGGGCTGAATTATCAAACACAGGATCCAGGGAACGCCCTCATGTCGACCGCTAAACTTCAATTGACGATTAAATTGCAAATGTCTAATTTGCAGTTGATGGTTGGATAATTCCCTTATTCACACGAACGTATGTGTATGTTTCTCTGCTTGGCAGTTGTACGGGCCAAATGGTTATCCTTGTAATCCATGTCGACCATCAGGCATCCGACATCGGAGCATCAAGCATCGAGCATCTAATTGCAGTCGCCGTCAATGAGCAAGGATTAGAAATTAATTAAAATATAAGGCCAATGTGACATTTGCATTGGGACAAGACAGAACCCAACCCAAATTCCCGAGGAGGAAGAGCCTTAGCCTTCTCCCTCTACACTTGCCATAATTGTTGGCCCTTCAAATGTGATTAATCAGCTTTGCCTAATGCATGAATTCTGACTTAGTGGCCGGTCTTTGGCCTTTGTCATATTGGCTTTGACTTTGACTTTGAATTGCTGTGAGGGGGGCCAATGTCGTCAGATTCCATTCAAATAACAGCAAAAGGGTTTTGACATTCAACCTAATGATTTTCATTGGCATGCGTTTGTACTTTGGCTGGCACTTGGGTAAATGTGTGGTAAATGGATAAACCTTAACTTACATTTGATTCTTTGACAATTCAACTTTGTTTTCATTTATTTTATAATTGTTTTATATGCATTTATTTGCATTCAATTACTAGTATGTAAGTCTGTTTAATGGACCTCCTTCTAGTGATAGTCTCTCTGGATTTCCTGTACGTCTATCTGTGTTACTGTCATGGAGCTGCGATCTGCAAGGGGGAGCAACGCTACCCCAGATGTACTTTCTGTTTAAAAAGCAAGTCCGACTTATCGCACTTTTGTTTTGCCTTTAGTTCAAGGTGAGCAACAATAAGAACTTGTGGAATATCTCAGGCATAATGCGGATGAGCTGGTAGAATCCACAAAATGCAGATAATGCGATGGCAGCTGCGCCTGGCCCCGCACCACACGCCCCATGCTCATTCCGCTGTCAGGCAGAGTTTGCTGTCAGCCGCGTTTCCTGTTTCCGTTCTGTCGCTCTGGCCTAGCGCCACCTGGCGACCGCTGTTGTCGCTCTTCAGTCACGTGACAAAATTATGTGTTATGTACAAAAAAGCCTTTTCGTATGCTTCCCATGGTTTTTATTTTTTAGGTTTTTTTTTAGTTGAGTTTGCAAATAAATTGCATTTTTGTTTTGGCAGTCGCGTTGCATATTTTTTCCTTTCAGCATCTTCTTTCGTTCCGTTTAACAACTTCGTTTTTTTTGCCTTTTTCAGCTGCTTAACCCCATAGAGCCCGGGTTTTTGTTGTTGCTGTTCGTGTATTTATTTGCGTGTAAACCCAGGCACGTTCGCAGAGGCAGGATGGGGAGGAAAGGACATGCTGCAATCAGCGCTTTATGCATTCCTGCGCACCGAACAGGCAGTGCAGATAGAGGACGCCGTTCCCTCCCCCCTCATTTCGCGTACAGTGTGCCTCTTTTTTGCCGGGTCCTGCACTTATTTGTTTCCCGGGAACGCGGTGACTCACACACAAAAGGTGCATAATTTTAGTTAAATTTTTGGCATTTTATGCACGAAAACGTTTCTGGGTTAATTTACGTGCGCCATTCAATAAATTGTGTGAGCCCCAGCCCTAAACGGGTGGCACTCGTAAAATGTGAGATATAAAATTGAATTAACAGCTAAATGAAATGAAAATTATGCACCTCATGTGCGCAAAATATATCTATCTAGTTCCGGGCAACAGGTGCACCGGCAGTGCCACTCATACACGGAAATTGTCACTTCAAATGTTTAATATGAGCATCATGCTAGTACAATAAATGACCGCAAAATGTTTGGCCATTAACGGATTTAATTTTACCGTCAAATTGAATTGTTGTCAATTGAAATATAAAGGGAATTGCAAACATAATTTTTAAAGGTCTTATTGTCATTTTACATGAATCGTATTATTAGTTTTCCACGTGTTCTATATTTCCATATCTCCTCCTCCTCCTCGTAGTTTGAGCGAATGTCGTCCGACTATTTGTCTTGGCAACTTTATGTTGACATTATATTTTCCAAATTCTTTTATCAATGCAAGAAAAAAATTATGGAATGTTCTCGAACAAAGCCGTCAGCGCCACACGGTTTAACCTCTCATCAACTCCTCCATCTCACTCCCACACACAGGTGACCAAGCCACAGCCGAAAAGTTCGATCTTTTGCATTACATCAGGGGGGGTGAGGAGAGAAGCGGAGCATGGAATATTATCGAACAACGCCGGCAGCGCTGCACTCGCCTACACTGCGCTGTAACCCTCACATTATCTTATCGCCATCAAGAGGAGACATAAACACACACACACACACACTCGTTTGATCACGTATTGCTTGAGGAGAGGGAGAGTTGAAGGGGCAGTGATTTCAATGAGAGTCGATTCCCAATATGCAAGCAATTAGCAAAAGATCGTAGAACTGTACATGACAATAAGAACCGAAAGATTAGAGAGGAGAGTGCGAGAGTACGAGAGAGCAACATAAGAACAGCATCACAAGGTGCATTGCTAACAAGGTGACGGCTTACGCTGCGGAAGACGCCCACTTTGGTCAAGATGTCACCTTGTAAGTCAACACCTTGCCATGAAATGCGCTAAGCAGCCCACGCATCTTCGCCACGCTCCCTCTCTTAAATTTCAACCGGTGCCGGGTCACGACGTCTCCGCGTTTATATCCGTAAAATCGGGAATCTCGGGAAATAAATCAAATAAGTAAAGTGAGGTGCAGTTGTGTAGTGAAAGTGTAAGTTTAAGTGAAAGTGTAAGTGAAAGTATAGTGTTTAGTGCAGAAAATGTGTTGGTTCCAGAGCGGCTGCGGCGTTGGCGATATGGCAAAAAGGCGAACATGGTAGCTTGGCGAATATGGCGATATGGCGAAAAATGGCAGCTTGGCAGGAAAGTGAAAGTGATGTGTAGTGCAGTGTAGTGAAGAGATGTGCAGTGTATGATGTTGTGATTAACTGAAAATTAACAAACAAGTGTGTGTTTAGTGCAAGAAATTGTGTTTTCCCCAAGGCAGCAGTGGCGGCGGCGAATTGGCAAAAAGGCGAAAATGGCAACAAGGCGAATATGGCGATATGGCGAAAAATGGCAGCTTGGAAGAAAAGTGAAGTGATGTGGTCTAATTTGTTGGCGAAGAAAGCCACAAAATGGTATAAAATGTCAGCTTGGCAATGTATGAAAGTCATTATCTAAATCAGCATATTAAACTGTGCGCAAATTATTTTTTTTCATGTGAAAGTCATTGCCTTAGTTCCAACAAAGTGTGTGTGTGCGAAAATGTTGCAAAAAAGTCGCTTCGTTTTTCCCTTTACCCCTCCAGCATAAAATAGCGCAGTGAAGAAAGAGAGTGAAAAAGGAACGTGCGTTCCAAGTGATGTGAGTGATAGGGTGAGGAATTGCAAATCTGCTGATCTGACTCTCTCTCATCTTGTGTGTTCACACGAACTTACGTCCACTTATGCCTTCAATACCTTCAATTAATATGCCCAAAATGTGCGCTCTTATTGGAAATTTCGTCCGTTTCGTTTTCGGTTTGCGGTTTCGGTGCGGGTTCCGTCGTCGAAGTCGTCGTGCGCTGTCTTTCTTCTCTCTTTTCAGATTGTCAGAGCGAACTTTATGTGCAGCGCAGCAAAAAGGCAGCACGCAAGCAAAACTAACGGGACAATATTTTCGGTAAGTAGGAGAATTATGTATTTCGGTTTTTCTTTACTGATATGCTTGTACTTATGTATGCATGTATGTATGTGTGAAGGGGGGAAGTGTTTAAGCATGTAATATTTGCTGTAAATTGTTGTTCTAATTGTAAATAAAATCACATACAAAATTAAAGAGTAAATAATAATATCAATGCTTAAATAATTCAATTAACTTCCAGACTAAATAAACAATTAAGTTTGCCTAAATAAATGTGCTTAATTTCCATGCTTCGCCCCATCAATCGCTATTTTCAGCTCGAACTTTCCACACAATTTCACAATTAAGAGGTCAACTGGCAATTAAACTTTTGAAATCCGTTCGGCCATCGAAATTTATGCACAAGCCACAAACTAAAATAAAACTCCATGAATCGAGAACAGATTAAATGCCCAAGAAACTTTCATGGTCGTCCTCAGATCAACTTCTGCTGCAACCCTTACTTCTCCTGATGGTTGCCCCAGTCTTTGCCTCCTACTAACCGCTCCAATCGTTTCATTTAAATGTCACAACAATTAGGCAGCAGTTATCTGTCCATTACACCATGAAAAGTCTCCGGATAGATGCACATCTCTGTCTGTTCCCTTCCCCTCTCGTACTTCTGTCATCATAAATTTTGCGGCCCAAGGCATTAAACAAACTGGGACAAAACTCATTTGGTAAACAGGCAGGATATGCAGGATGTGCACAATGGCTTAGATGGAACTTGGGTGCATGTGTGTATCTGTGTGTGTGTGTGTGTGTGTGTGTGTGCGTGTGTCTTTCAACAAACACATTTGAAGTGTTGCAGTTGGGAATCTTGAAAGTTTTGGGCGGTTTTTTGGCCAAACTTTTCGTTACTCTTGCCTGCCTTTTGCCTGCTGGTCATGTTGCCATGGATTTTGTTTTGTCAAATTTACCAGTTTTTTTTCGCCAGAGTTTTTTGTTGTGGCTTTGCATACACTACTAGTCCTTAGCCTTGGCAGCGGCTTTGGCTCCGAAAAGTTATGGAGAAAACACGGCGAAAGCCAGTCAGGCTGCATGCTAGTTGCCCCTTAGCTGCGGTTTGGCCAGGCCCAAAAAAACAAAACAAAAAGGAAGGAAATTACTTGCTAAGACTTAAGCCAGGTCCTAGGGTCCAGAGTTCCGGTGAAAATGTGTTAATTAACGGAGTGTGTGTGTTTGTGTGTGTGTGTATGTGAGTTTTGGGAAAATCAACACTTGTCTCTGTCAAACACAAGACAACTAATTAGCTCGCTCTCGGTTAAGTGTGAACGCAATGAAATGATAGCGCCCGAGGGCCCTCCAGATTTCACTGAGTGCTACGAAATTTGAAATTTATTTAAAGCCATAATTAATGCAAAGTTAAAGGGGGATTCTAGCTGTAGGAGTTCCTTCTTAATGAGTTATTATTTGTATATTCAAAATGGGATACAAAATGTTATCAGCCACGCAGGCTTCTCAATTATTTCTTATTCCTTCATGATTTTAATTGACACTGCAAATGAAATACTTCTTTGCTTCTTTATCCATGTGTAGCTTCATTTAGTTTACTGTACAATTCTAAAATGAATTATCTAGACCCTCATTTCCATGTTTGTTCATTAATCTAGTTGAAAAGTCACAAATTGAACTGTCCACAATTGATGACTCTTGCTCAGAGATTTCCCTGCTCCACCCACATCAGTTCATCGTGTTTTGCTTGCCATATATTCGTAGTATCCAGCATTCCACTCATTTGATTTCATTTGTTATCATCATCAACTTGATCTATCCAAGAGAGTGGGAGGAACGTGGTTTTCTGGTCTCAATTTACTTCTGGTTCTGATTCCTTGTTTGGCTAATTTATGCGCTTCGCCAGATAATAAATTTTATATTTACGTTAAACAAATACAAATGCAAACAAGACCTCACATCAGACTGGCCACCATATGTTTTCTTTACACTGAGAAAAAGAGGAACAATGCCTGGAAATATTGAATTGAAATAAAATTATATTTTCAATGTTCGTTCTGCGAGTTGGAAACTTTTTCTTCAACAGAAATAAAAATATAAATCCAAAAAAATATTCCTGCTTTTCCTTCTGTGTATTTCTTACTCTATTTTGCGCTGCCCCATGACAATATGTCATTTATTCCTAAATTCGCCAGAGTCCTTCAATTTTTCTCTCTCTTTCCCGCAGCTCTCCTTCTTTCTGTATAGATATGTATATGTATATATATATCGTGGGCGTTGCTTCGATTCCAAACCATTTGTTATCGAATTTGTTTATGCTTATTTTGTATGCCAAACGGCACAAACGGACTGCTGTCTGTCTGTCCTTTCTGCTCTGCTTCAGGGGCCTGGGTTCTTGGGGGCTAAAACAACGCCAATAGGGGACATGTGTCCTCGTGGGCCCAACACGAGCATCGGCATTGCCCTCGCACAGATATATGCATGTTAATTTGCTCTGATTCAATAGGTTCCCATTGAGTTATGGTGACATTAGGCAGGGGAAATCCTTCAGGGATAAGCATTCATTTGTAGACTATTTGGGTGGAGAAAAAACGTTCTGAGCGGTTGAATAAATATAAAAAAAAGAACTTTAAATGGTCGAAAGTAATTTTAAGTGTTATTTTTAATATTTTTAATATTTTAACCTCAAGACTTATTCCCCATGCTCCATTAAATCATAGAACTTTTAAACTATTCCCCAAAGATTTCTTCATTCATTTAATTAAAATTCATTTGGCAAATAACTTCAATTGACTTTACTTGTTACTCTGCCGCTGCCTTCCGTTTCCGACCGAGGGCATACAAATTATGTTTTACATGTTTTCAAAGGAAATTCTTATGAATGTTTATGCATTTCCGTTGCGCATCCACAAACTGCTCCTTCGATATACCAAAGCTTATTGAAAACTTGTACAAAGTGTTGCCTGCCCCGCCGAGTCCTTGGGGCCATGCTATCTTTATGCCAGAACAGACCCAACCAGATCCAGAGCGACTGAATCGGATTCGGTTCGACGTGGCAGACTGTTCAGGAATGGCTTCGACGTGGGTGGCTCTAGGAGGCTGCGTTCTGCTGAGGTTGGCTGCGAAATGGAAGCCTGTTGTAGATTGGCCTCGAAGTGGGAGGCAGTACACGATTCGCTTCGATCTGCCAGCCTGTTCTTTACTGTATACAAACATATTTTATATGTATGTAAGCAGTTTTGTAGTTGATGGAAAAGTGCTCTTATTGGCACTCATCGTTCTCTGGGCGATTCCCTTCCGGGTCGCCATTGATTGGCAAAATATTGTGGCAGGGGACTCGAAGGAGTGAAGTTTTCTACAGCGAATAATAAATGCCAACTTATGCCAAATCACGCAATCATTTGATTATTTAAACCCTGTTTATAGATGCGTTTGGGGGGTAACAAAAGACAAGCCCAAGGATATGCCGCAAATTTAAATAAAACAACATTACGGATTCTCTTTTTGTGGACGGTCCGTCCCCCCGCCTGACATTTACATATACATACATGCAACATATGCCACACGTACATGCATCAGAATGTTGCATATTAATTTTCCCCCTTTCTTTTTTATGATTTTGTATATTTTCCTGTTTTTCTTTTCCCTCCCCTGGTGCTGGCAACATTTTTTGTTTTTATTAATTTCCGCTTCAAGTTGCTGGGGTTCCATCTCCGCTCTGTGTCCCATCCCTCACCATCTTCTGTGGCCCATGAAAACTTTTGCTTAAAACAAACAGGGAACGTCACGTGATGGACGGTCCAGAAACTCCAGGAGAAACAACAACAACTGTGTTGACGGTCGGTCCGTCGGTCGGCTTGATATGTAAATCATATAGCCAGATGTGTACAACATTTCCAGGACGGAGCTCTCACATCCTGATAAATCATCATATGCAACGGGGAGAAGGACACAGGGATCGGGAAAATTCAGGGAATTATGGCACAGAAAATTATAAATTTATTTAGAATTATTTTTACATTTCAGAAAAAGAACACGACTTTTTATTATGTAAAATATTTTATGATTTGAGAAATTTTACAACTGAAGTACCACAGCATTTTTTGTTTTATGTATCAACTTATAAAATGTTCAAAATTATTCAAATCCACTCAAGGGTCAAAAATCTATTGCATATCTATGGCTATCTACCTATGGCATAACATATGTTCAGTGCAGCAACATCTTCTTAATGGGAACGTAGTACCTAGCTTTTCTCTCTGTGAAATAACTGACAATTATGATAAACAGTGCAACAGTTTTTGTTTTCACCATCTTCAGATTCTATAGAATCTAACAGAATCTTATTTTGATCATTTATGCTACCCAACTCCCTGTCGCTACTACCCTTTTGTCTGGCCATACTTTGGATATAAACAAACCGCATCAGACAGGACACGTAATTTTCCAGTAAGCACCACTTTCCTTTGAATCTGTTGCCAGTCTTTGTTGTGCACAGGAAATTTTGCATTTCGGTTCTATCCCGTGGCTGGCTAGCTCATCCCGGACTGCACTGCTTCTTGGCTGCTTTAAAATGCACCGAACTGAGGGCTCCTCGTTCAGCTGCTGCTCCTTTATGATGGTCTTCCTACAAAACCCCTGAGCTGGCTACAGCAGCAATCCTGAAATTCAAAATCCAACGCTTTATGTTTGCGTTAACGTGTGCAAAATCTGATGGTTGGCACTAACTTGCGGATTTAGGTGTTGAAAATTATGTGTAAAATGTGTCACAGTTAAGCTCCGCCATGTTCCGTGCCCCGGCCCGTAGAGAAAAGGCGTGGCCGCACTACGTGGCGAGTGCTAAATGTCGCCCAAGGCCAGGGCATGCCACTGCTTTCAGCATCTCCTCTTAACCCATCCCAGCCGAATCGTACCCCTACGCATCCAGCACCGACATGGAGGTTGGGCAGGTCACATTTTCGACTCGTAGTTTTCAGCGCCATCATCCGATGCATATGCAGATGAGCGGGAGACCTCGAAAGGAGTGGGATGAAGGAGTTGTCGCTGGAGCTGGAGCTGGGAATGGTAATGGTGCAGGTTCTGGTTATGCGTCTGGGTCTACAACAGTCATTGGATGATAGAGGGAAGCGTGTGCATTATACAAATGAGTTTATGCAATTTTCGACTAGACTTGAACTTTCAGAACATTTTTGGACAACTTCATGCGGAAACTTTCGCTTTGGATTTAAGCGTTTGGCAAAACTAAAATTCAAATTTTGGATTCATTAAATCAAAATTTATAATCTCTGAAAAGTTATTCAATCACGTCCTAAAGCAAACCTTTGAAGACAAAAGTTGGTTTATTGGATTAAAATAAACTTCAAACAGTCATCAAAAATTAATTAAATATTAATGAGCTATAAACTATTTTTCTTTTATAAATTTTATGAATTCTTGTAGTCATTTATGAGACAAAAGTTCCCAGCTTTAAAGAACCAATTGCAAATTTTGTGTAATAAAATTTTGTTTTGCAGAATTTCTTTTATCAACTTCCATCGTCCTGTTTCATTTTCGTTCTCCTATTTTTAATATCATTTATCCATCAAAGGCATTTATGACCCACTCGTAACCCTTGGGTGCGTGTGTGTCATTAGTCGGGCCAAATATTGCCACTCCATCACCATCTCATACTCATGCTCATGCTCAGCCTCAAGACCTGCATGACACTCAAATTTGATCCAACCGCATCGAAACTTGCTGCAGCTCCTGCTTTGACCTGGTAGTTTCCTGTGCTTCTTCTTAATTAAAATATTTATTAAGCACTTTTGGTGCAGGCAACAAATTAATACCAAAGGCCCCAATCATGGTGTCGCTGGTAGCTTTTGCGGCATACGGGGCGGTAGACAGAAGGGCAGCAGCACCAGCAACAATTTATAAAACAATGTTGAGGACACAGGAGTAGCAGCCAGGCTGCAGCCCGCATCAAGGATATATTTTTTCAGGACCTCTCCTCTCCTCTCCTTTATGCTGCCATGCAACAGCAGCGTCAACATTGCAGTTCCAGGCTGCCAACTTGGCCAACTAGGCATAAGGCGACACGGACGCCATGGAGCTGCTAACAATCAAGCGCCAGCCGGATGAACAGCTTGCCGCTTAGGCCTTCGAAATATGCAGCTGCTGCCACTGTGCCAGTGGCCATTCTCCTGGCAGTGGGTATGGAGGGATACGGTTGGTTCCCCTCTGCTACTGGGTATACAGGGGTTTTGCCATTGTGACAGCAATGTCTGGCGTGCAATATCTAAAATATTTATGCGGCCAGGCTCTGGCAACGTCCAACGGCAGGCAGCCCTGCCATCACTTCCTGCTCGTCAAAAGTTGTAAGGGTGTGAGAGGGAGTCCCGGGAAAGTCATACAAATTCAATGAAAAATTGAAAAACTATTAAAATTGTAAATGTAAGCAAATGAAAAGTTTTAGTCTGCTATTTGAAACTGCAAATGAAATAAACACTGGCTACTGCAACTCCGAAGCACTTTAAAATGAATTTATTTATTAATTTGATAAAAGTAAATAATTGCAAATGAATGAAATGTTTAAATTGAATTTGTATTTGTGGAGAAATAATTGTTGGCAATGCTGGAGAGATGCTCTGTGCCATTCCTTAAGGTGAACGATTTGATTGCCAATTTATTAAGTGCCGGAACGCTGCTGAAACTTTCTGAATAATTTCCACTTCTTATATCTATTTTTTATTTAAAAAATGTATCTAGTTTGCAGAGCCATACAGCTCATCCAAATTCAGAGTCTTCAATATGTTCATTTTGGGATTTATTTTATACTTAAATTTATGCCTTTGTTGTTACATTTATATGATCGAAATGTTTAACTGGAGTGACGAGGTCGAAGCAGTTAATGTCATCGCTCTGATGGTAACTAAAATCTATGCATTACAAAACTCGATATAATATATGTGCCTGCGCTTTGTTATGCAGGAGGATTACTTATGAACGATAGTAAAAACAAGAGCCGACCCCAGATTCAAAACGAAATAGAATAAATCGCAATTCGATTTAGAAAAAAATTACTAAGATTTAAAAGTTTTTAATTTGAACTCTCTCGTTATTGTAGAGAGCAATGGTCCAGAGATAAGCGCATTAAAGATAATTGCAATTTATATTATGTAAATTGGCAGCGCAGCGCGAAAAGTAAGTGGAAAACTGAGCCTAGAGGGAGCAAAAACTGTTTCCCAGAGAAAAAAAAAATAAACAATACACAAATTAAGTGTGTGACCCTCACAGAATATTTATTTCGAATTTCTACAGTTTTTTCTCTCATAATTGTGATAATTGTTTTCCAATCGATGGAGCAGAAACGCAATGTATGCCTCTTAATCAGAAAGTCGGCCTATTTCCTCATTCCCACCGAATCATCGGCAATCACTTGGTCTGATGTTTCTTTTGCTCATTTCGCATAAATGAATGTATACAAAAACGCAACAGTTGATGACCATATAATGGGTCTTTAAATAAAAATACAAGCAAACCCCCACTTCATAATGGGAATAAATGACTTTGAAAAACAAAATGACAACTCAATCGGCCAATAAATAAATGAATTTTTAGTTAAATTCATGCAAAATGGTGATTATAGGCTGTCTGTATTGAACCTCAAACATTTGCTCATAATTGGTTTTTGTATGTTTGATTGCAAACCATTTGTATTCAAATTGAAGATAACACAATTTTCTGTTTTATTCATGACGCAACATTACGTGCATACATAGCAACTACATACATATACATATACATATATGTACATACATATGTTTGCACACATTGTACATGTGTATTTAAAGCTCGTATTCGTAGTGTTTGCGAGCTTTAAAATTGATTACGAAATGGATATCCGGCTGGAAAATCATTTCCGGTATTTTAGATAATACATTTATTTTTATTTCGTGCGAGTATCATTTCAATTTTAACTTTATGCTTCCCTGACTGGGCTTGTAGCTTTAAAGAGAGTTCGCTCTGCCAGAGACAGTCGAGTTGGCTCTAAAAACTGGGGCGGTGCCACAGATTCTGAAGCAGAATGGCAGCTGTTTGGATGACTGCCTATGAGTAGCATGGCACGGCAATTGAAATGGCCTACCGACCTGGACCGCCAAACACATAGGGACAGAGCAGAGCACACAGATAGTGAAACCACAGAGCCCCTACACGGTAATTATCTAACAAGATTACGCAAACGTTTCCTCGGTTCCTCGCTCCCCAGCGATGGGAACGGAAACACCGACAGCCGTTGCAGATGCATCTGAAACAGAGGCAAAGGCATCTCTGCAACAACGGCTGATGACAGTGGGGCAGAATGCGAAATGTTGTTAAGTCGCTGGCAAAACGCTCCGATGCACAAGTGGACTGTGTTCGCTCCAACCGGAATGGTGGTTAGGGGCGGTGGTGCACGGATGGAGGAGGCGTCGGATTACGGCTCTTAATCCTGTGAATTTCTCGCTTTTACAACTGGCTTAAAGTGAAAGTGTGTCAAACTCAGGTGTCCTTGATTCTGAATCTGATGAATGCCGGCACGAGAGAGATAATAAAATCATTTCCCTTCGTTTTCCCTTTATGAGGTGGATGCTTAGTTAAAGTCGAGTCGGTGCTTTTCCGGTTCTTAAAAGTTGTCAAGGTAAATTCATAGTTTTGGGACTTACCTTATTTTAATCTCCCGCTGACTCATTAAAGATTTAACACATGTTCGCTTTTCATATTCGTTGTTTTACTTAGGCGAATGCAATTTTTATGCACTTCAGATGCATGTGAATTGTATTTCTCTGGTGTTTTTTTTTTCAATTTGGTTTTCCTGCAAAAGCCCTGCAAAGGTCTGCATTTTCCGCCTGTCTGTGTGTGCTGAGGAACACGCGCGTCAAATGCAAATTTGTCCCATTCTTTGTTCGCTGCTTTTTGTTGTACGGATGCTGTGTTGGTTCTGTCGTTTGTCTGTCTGGGACTGGGGATAATCTCTACATACAAACAACATTCCTCCATGGAACCGCTGTACCTGTGGATACATACAGATGATACATATATTTATATACTGGCACTTGTATATATTTATAATATGTGTATTACCCAAAAGGCAAACAAGTGCAAATGGTTTTTGCTCTACTATCTGTTGGGGACATAAATGCAGCTTGTGAATGTATATTTTATTGCTGCCCTTCTTTCGTTTTAGAAGGTATTATGGGTATGCACTGAAAGCATGCACTTATGTACATAAAAAGAATTGGAGAAGAATCTTAAATGCTACCATCTCATACTCTAAAGAAAGATTATCTTCAAAGCAGCCTTTGTTCCCTACAAAAGTTGATTCAAACTAAAAGCTAAGTATCCCTTGGTCGACTTCATTTTTACACCCACAAAACAGTGCTAATATTGGCACGATCAGCATTGGGTTTTTGTGCGGCTACTTGTTTTGGGGGGGTGGGGGTGTGAGGGAATGGCAATAGAATTTGGAAATGTTTTTGTGCTATATTTTTGCGGGCACGATTTGCGGTGGCTGTGCAAATGTTTTGTTATCTGACGCCGCTTTTAATTGATTTTCCATGTGCGGTCGAGAGGGTTTGTAATGTTTTTAATGAACTGCAATTAATTTCAGCTCAGTGATTGAAAATCTGGCAACATTAACATGCCACCAAAATGGCATTCAATTCGAAATGAAAGAGTAAATGGAAAGCGATAGGATGGAAGGTAAAGTCTTTCAGTGAAGCCAATTCAAGGCTAAGTTCTAAAGGGAGAGGGCAAACCACATGAAAATCAAGTCAAAACCTAGACAAACACACTTGTTGGCTTATCATGTTACCCATGTTAAGCGTATTAATGGGAGCGATGACGACAACAACGAATAGGACATAAAGTACAGGGACAAGGACAAGGACAAGGAATGACTATGTGCCACATCTCTGGTTGTTGATCTTCAGGCTCCGAAGGCCAACAACAATAAAAGGGCGTTAGGGCGTCAGACAGTGAGGCAAGCAAACAAACAAACAAACAAACAAGCCAAGTTAACAAAACGAAAAGAAGGAAAAGTAAAATATTAATAGCCAGCTACTAAAATAGCAAACGCAAGGATCCAAGCACAAAAGAATCAGCATTCAGCATTGGGGGTTCGGGCCACCAAGAGAAGGATTTTTCACTGCCTTGAGGGACGGAGCGCTAAGTAGCAGAATGGAGGAACAGGAACGAGAGCTGGGTAAGCCACTGGCTGGGGTCCTGGCTTAGACAGAACTTGGTATGCACCCAACCATGATGCCAACCACCCCGACAGCCCAGTCTCTCTCTCTCTCTCTCTCTCTCTCTCTGTGTGTGTGCGTGTGGGGGCTTAACCTCAAAATTGTGTGCGGATGCCTGTTAATGTGTCATCTTCATGGCTGCGTGTCTCTGCGCTATGCGCTATGCGAGTACGAGTATGTAGGTTGTATTCACACAATTTATGCGTCACCGGGAGTTAAACAGAACGTTTGTCGGGGCCCGAGTGAAATGTCTACGTTTAATGAAGAGTATTTGGTGGTGGCTTTGAGTCAAAGTGGATCTGATTTGAACTAAAGGTTAAATTGGAAGTATTTTGAGGTTATTTATGATGTACATGAAGCTCGAAATATATACATTTTTTACCAAAGCGAACTAAACATAAAGGAATAAATATTGAAAATTAAATGGATACTTAATGCTTAGAAAATATGTGCATCTATTGATAACTTGCACTTAAATGTTACGTTTTATTGCATCCAATTTGCAACTGCTCTTTTATGCAACATTTTTGCAACTGCTGTTCGGCTTTTGCTAAACATTTTCCAAAAACTTTTGCGCCACTTTTATGGTAAAACGGCCGCTTTTGTTGGCCATTTTAAATATGTATGGGAATAAATTGCTATTCATTGGAAACACCAGCGCTAAGCCGGGGGGCGTGGCCATTTGTCATGTTAAACGTTAAACACAGCCAGAGAACAAGAGCCGTATACCCGTATGGGTATATTGACATATTGCCGGGCTTTAGTTTCTTGTTTTTGATACGACGACTGGCCGCCAAGCGACCGCGCCATAAAAATAATCAACATAAATTCTGAAGAGGCCTTTGCCGGCTGGTGCGGGGGAAAACAATAACAATAAAAATAATAAAGCAAAACAATGCCCGAATATTTATGGGCACTACGAGCCCCTAACAAAAAGCAAAGCAGTTCGGTGCAAAAAAATACACGAGAAATATTGTTATGTGGCCAAATAACTGTGAAAAAAGCAACATTTGCCACCGCTTTGACTTTCAAAATATACTTTTGTCTGCGTCTGGCACAGTAAGCAAATCAACGGACCAACCAAATGCTGCACTGGGAATAGGCATCAACGCAAACACACACACCCACAGATACAAAACACTCTGACAGATACACACACTTACTGGCAGATGCTTGTACACCCCTGCAGGAGCCACACACACACACATGTACAAGCATCGTTAGCGCTAATGCCTGGTTGTTCCAGAATAGAGATGGACGCAGTACCAAGCTTTAGAAGGCATTTTTAAAAAAGCAAAAACTAGCCATGAAGAAACAGCGCACGGCCTGCAAAGGGGCAGAATGGCCATGAAATGTAGTAAACGGTGAAACCTTAATCTATGGCTACCTGACTGTCAAATAGTAAAGCGAAAAAATTATTATACAAGAATAACCGAAATGAATCTCAAATTAATTTGCCTAAAGGGTTTCTTTTACCAGTATATTTATCTTTTCGTGTTCTTCGTGCTGTCCTTGCCATGCCGGAGAGGCATCGTTCATCGTTGGATCTTCCACCCTTCTTTTCTTAAAATATTTGTTTTGATATTTATTTTACATATCTGGGGAAAAATATATTATTTTGCCGAAAGCTCAGTAGATAATGAATCAATTTTTGCTTCAAAATATACATATATTTATGGCATTAACCACAAAGTTTATCTACAGTTATTTTTGTAGGATATATTAAAATTACAAAAAAATGTATCCAACTGTTCTAATTTATTACATTTGTAGATTTAAACAAATATTTGATACCCAGTGAAGCTAAAGTTTCTTAGATCTCTGTCTGCTAAGCAGTTAAGCAAATAAAGTGTGTGTGTTTGTTTTCTGAGCAAACAAATTAAGTAAAAAAGGCGAATATACGGAATATGAAAATCTAGTTGTTGCTTTTAATGTTAGCTGCCACCTTAACGCCCGGCAGCTTGTAGAATTTTCGCTTTGCGGTTTCTGTTTTGATTTCAGTTTTTTTGTTACAATTTTCATACAACATTTTTATTTTATTTTATTTTCTTGTTTGCTGGATGGCAACCTAAAAGTTTCTTTATGTAAATAAGAAATTTGTTTTTATGTAAGCGCGAGCCTAAAGTTGTAAAATTGTTTGTTGTTCGGGCTGGCTTCTGCGTTATCCTGCGACTGGTTCTATGTGTTTGTAGCCATCTTCATCTTCATTTTTCCGGGGCTTCTTTATGGCCAGGATCCCTAATTTAGTAGTTGGCTGTGAAGACGTAACTGTACTTTTGGGAGTTGGCCCACTGCAGTCCCTTATTATTGCTGTGTGGATAATGTCTGTATTTCACTTGCCTTTTTGTTGGCGTTTTTGCTCAATCTTTGGAGTTTAATTTGCATTTTTATGCTGTTGATTTGAAGTAGCATAAGTGAGTTATGTTCGCAATGAGAGTGGCTGACAAATTGCTTGGGAAGTTCGAGGGATACTTGAAGGAACTTAACTGCAGTGCTGCTCCTTAATTTTGAACATTATTACATGCTTTATGCTTTCCATTTCGGAACTAAACTATAGCATACCCTGAATCCATCCAAAGCAAGGGAACTCCTAGCACAATTAAAGAATCTTTAAATGTTCCTGGTGACTCCCATTCCAATTTCAACCCACATCTAACCCTTGGTTATGTGTTGCCATTCACATGCATGTCATGTTTAACCCACATATCCGCGAGGACATAAAAAGTTGTTGCCTCCTTTGCGGAGCGTGCACGCAAATTTCACCATCGAAACAAACAGGAACCGATGAAAAACATAGACAAATAATAATTTACAGGAAATCAATACTGAAACAAAGGAAAAATACTGAAATCAGAGCAATCAAAAGGGAATCCAAAGAGGAAAGTATCGAAGACGGGGGCCAAAAAGGGCCAAACAGAGAGAGAGAGAGAGAGAGAGAGAGAGAGTGAGTAGCAGCAATTGGCACTTCATCACTTAAGCACCTGAAAGGCATTTTTCACTTTCAATTTCAACGCATTGCCCCATAAAATCAGGCGAAAATGCTGATAGCACACAGGCAGACAGGCAGGCCCTAGCACATGAGTAGAGATTGTCAATCGAGCAGCTGCTCGGCAATTTACACGCACGGCACCCAAATTGACAGGCAGAGGAAGAGCTACGGCAAAAGCAACAACCAAACGATAACCAGAGGAACATCGACAGCAACAACATCGAGCACTGACAACCGGCGTACGTGTGCACTTTGGTCGCAATCATAAAAAACAATTGAAATGTAAAATATAACATTTGTTTTCCTTTTTTACTCCTATGCACTATCAGCTAGGGTATGTGGTTTTGAGCTACGACTTTGTTTAGGTATTTAAAGTTACTAACAACATTTATAAAATGAATTTCTAGATATTCAATACAGCTGTAAGCTTTGCTTAAAACTTTAACATACTCGTTCAAATTTATGGAGAATTTCCTGGCTGTAAATCATGCAAGAATCCCACCTCTGGGAATGCAGAAACAACTTGTAGAAAATATAAACAAAATAAAACAATTGTATTAGTGGTTAAATATGTATGTGAAAATATGTAGAATACATTTTGTCCCTTCTTGTTTTTGTTAAAGCTAGAAGCGCATTCAAATGTCCGAAGCCGACCTTCGGCCAACTTTTGGGAAACATATTTTCTTCCCTATTACTATGGGCAGGGAATTCAAACTTCTACAAATTGTTGGTCACATTTGTTGCTTTGTATCACCTGGTGGCAGAAGATTTCTCTGCGCTTGCTGCTGTTGTCGATGCTTTTAGCAATCGCGCGCTGATTGCGTACCCGACGAGTCAACCAAATGCACACACAGCAATTTCTATTGTAAATTGTTCACATTTCTCACACAAGCTCAAACAGAATATAACGCAAAAATAAAGCATAAAGGGATCCCAGCCGAAATCGTCTTCTTCATATTTTTCGCCCCAAGGCTGGCAAACAAATTTCGGTCATAGCCCTTTTGTCTTCCCCCGCACATGAGCTTCCACCCGTCAGCTTCTTTTCCTCATTTTTTTGTTTGTCGCCTCAGGGTTTTGAGTGGAGAGGAAGCTGCGGCGACATGTTGTCAATAAATTGACAGCAATTGAAGGTTTATAAAACACTTTTTTGCTTCACTTCTGGGACTGGGACAGCCGAACCCGTGTGGGTTGGTGTGTGTGTGTGTTTGTGGCAATATTTGAGGGAAAAGAACCCCGAACCAAAAGCAATAAATTGTATGGTAAAAATGATTTTGTGCACCTTGTGACCAAGATTCAGACTGTGCTTGTGACCTGGCTGGTCCGTCCTCTCCCCTCTAATAATTTGAAATTTATTGTTCCTTTCCTCTGTATTTTCGTCTGGTCTGCATTTTCCCTCAATGCTTTAAAGTGGTCTGGTTTGCTTCTCTTTACATTTTCCAAATCATTTCCGTTCCAGCGAAGCTCTCTAAGGGTCTCTGTTGGCTGCAAAATCCAATTCTACGAAAATTAGCCTCTTGCTCAAAATTAAAGAGAATTCTGTCCAGAAATCAAAGCAGAACTAGAAGGCTTTCCCCCTAACCATTACCACATCCCTTCCCTACTGCCAGATACTCTACTGGCATTTCTTTGAAATTAACATGTCACCGCTGAGAGCCATTAGTGGTGAGGGAATGGATGTTTTTGGTTGGTTTTTCCGCAATTCATGATGAGTTTTTACAGCGCTGTGGATGGCATTCAAACTTCGCACAGCTGTAGACATTGTGTGGAAGTAGATTACAGCTCTGTTAATGGTATGTGGATGGCCTTCGACCGAATTTCGAGCACTGTAAAGATTCTTTGAATGCCCCTTCTGTTGGCTAACAGAGTTCTCCTCATTGAAATGTTGTCTTTTTCGTTATGTTATTCTTGGATTGTGGCTCTACAGAGGCAACATGTGGCCCATCAGCATTTTTGATGGACATCTGTCTAGTTTAACAGTCACTTCTTGAGCTTATGGCACTTTCAAAATTCACAGGAACAGATATATTCCCTTTACACTTTTGTATGGAAAACATCTTAAGAGTTATTGCGATGGTTAGTAAAAAATCACTTCTTATTCGTGACTCCCAATAAGTGCATTCAAGAATGAATTTCATTCTTAGAAGTATCAAACAAGGACTGAATTTGAGTACCTTTGAACATCTTAAGACGCCAGAAAATATAAGGTTCTATAAGCACTAAGTGGGGCACACATTGTATACTCCCAAGAACCTATTCCTACAATTATTTTACGAGTATTTCCCCCATAATTTCCTTATCAACCCAAATAAAACTGAGTGGCGGCGTTTCACACCTCATTAAACGTATTGAGCAAAGAATATAGTAATTATTGGTAATTAATCTTGCATGTGGGAAACCAATTCACGCTCGTATCGTGCTATAATGCTCTACACTTTTATCACTAATTGCCAGGGAAACAATTGAAAATATAATACTGAACAAAAACTGTGCAAATAGCAGACGATGTCGATTATTAATTAAACACTCAAATGACTCTGCAAATTTGCCACTCATCAGAAATTCTGGTATTGGTATATTATTTAATCGACGGAATCAAGTGCTCGGAGGGGATCGCAAAGTGTTGTATACACATGAAATTTTGATATACTTTGGGAGTGGGAGAGAGATTTTCAAAGCGTTTTAGCTCCTGAATAATGTATGAGTCCTGGGCATTGAGGAGGACGTTTCGTTTCGAGTCTTTTGGCTTGCAAAATTGGATTCGAAACGAATCGATACGAATCAAGGCTACTTCAAATTACACCTGTCCCTGGCTGTCCCAGTCTCTGGCTAATCCCGGGGGCAACACAACAGCCATCCAAACACTGGCAGCGAATTATTGCCAAGTCAAGTAGCAGCAGCAACAACTTCATGGCTGTGGACACTAATCTAAGCAATTGTGTTGCTCTGCTATTTGCATGCCTCACATATGGACACACACACACACACACACACACCTGCACAAAGCCATACAAGAGTGTATATAGGTAAAGGTAGTAACTACATATATGCCCAGGCTGTTTGTTATATTTGCTAAACGCTTACTACAGCCCCACGAGCACGATGTGCAAGTGCGAGTGCGAGTGCGAGTACACACGAATGCATTGGGAAATGGGCGCCGCAACATGGGGCAATTACAGATGGTCAGAGAGATGGTGGGGGTTGTGCTGCCGCGGGATAGGGCGTGCGTCCCGAAACTCATTTACATGAATATCATTTGGGCGCAACTAAAACAAAAACATTTTATTGGCATTCCAGAAAACGTATTCAGCGAAAGTTTTCAACTGATTTAAGGGTTGCTGAAGCATTTCCTGGTTTCCCTTTAGCCACTCCTGGAACCAATAGTTGGAATTTCTCTCGATTCAGTTGAAATTGATTACCAGAACATCCTTTATTACTGCCAAAGTTGACTACGTATCGCCCTTGCAATGATTTTGGCCTGTGGAAATTGCCAAAACTGTTTTCATTCTCCCACTTACTCTCTCTCTCTCTCTCTCTCTCTCTCATGCACACATTCCCTGAGCAGAGTTTTTCCGCGAGGAGTAGGAGGGAGGGGCATAGGGCGTACAGGACACAGTGTTGGTCCTTTTGGTTGTCGCCCAATGGTTTTGTTTGGCTGGTTGTTTAGTTGTCTCTGGCTGCGCTCTTGTTTGTCATTTGTTTGCAGATTTTTGTGTAGATTCTGTGGCTTCTTTGGCGCTTGCTTAGTTTATTTATAGTACCCACTCTGCCTCTAAACACCCCAGCCCAAAAGGAGGCGAGAATATGTCAAGGTGTGCCACAGGAAGCCCCTTTCCCCCCTTTCTCTGCCACAACAGGCCATTATTAAGCTTGAGTAATGTTTGCTGTGGCCTTGTGGCAGCCGTCGGCTCAATTTTTTGGCGACATTGTAAATAATGAAGACTTTAAGCTCTGAGAAATTAGCGCTATATTGTGGCTATGCTCGTACTCCTACTGCTCCCCCGGGCCCCTTGTTTGTTGGCTGTCATAATGAACTTAATGCTGCGGCTTAATGCCCGCCACAGACACCGGACCCGCATACGGGGAGGGTATCCCCACAATACACTTTTTTCATTACATAACGAACATATTTCGAGCGTACACATGTGCAGGACTTGTCATGGCTTTTTGTTTATGGCATATTAATTGCGAAAAATTATGCATTTCGATTTATTTTTGCGTAATTGGAAAATTTCACGTCTTTCGTTGGTTGCTGGTATTGGAATATTATGCGGGCTGGGCTTTTCATTCATATTTATGAGTCTGAACTTGTTGATTCTTCGATGTCATTTAAAATGAATAGGAGAAAAGTTCAAGGAAGTTGAGGCTATTGGATTTTGAATACATTTTCTGTCTGAGCGATCACGTTTCAGCGATGGTTTTTAATGAGCAAAAGTGATATTGAGATTTATTTTAATTTATTTTTTGCAAGTGTGTGCTTATATATTTAGCTACGTCTTGATTGTACTAGTACTAGCAGTTCCTAATGAATGTTATAAGGTATTTTAAGGTCAAGTAAAATAAAATTTTTGATTCCTTTTGTCTTGGAATTTGGCTTGTAGTAGTAAGTGATTCAAGCAAAGCCCAACGGTTGGCACTGCTAGAGTTTTACCAATAAGCGAGGAGGAGAAAAACCTATTGGAAAGCATTCTCACATATTTCCATTTGCATGGGAAAAATCCTGGCTTGATCTTCCATTTACACTCCCAACTTGCACTCAAATTGTAAATGCACTTTGTTTCGCCTCAAACAACCATTTTTGTGGCTTGCTCTTGCTTCAGTTTATTTTATCTTTTACTTGAGTTGGGTTATAAAACATTATTTTATTTTATTTTATTTTATTTTGTTGATATTTATTTTGTGTTCGGTTGCAGGAGTCTTGCGGCTCTTTCTCTCTCTTTTGTTTGGTATATTTAATTTTGTTTATGCAGAACTCGAACACATATTTGAGATGTCTATGGTTTGGAGCGATTCCCCATTCCCAGGCACTACTATCCAGGCTTTTGCCCTGTCATTGTCCTGGCGGCTGCTAGAACTGGCAGGAAGCTTCTATCCAGCTCCTGCTACTGTCGTTCTCGGTTCTGTGTCGCCTTCCCCCATGTCGACGTTTATTTATGCAAATTTAATTTCCATACTAAACGTTTTGTGTGTGTGTGTGTGTGTGTGTGTGTGTGTGAGTGGGTCGACGATATGGATGTGTATGGGTATGCTACGAAAAATTCACTTTGCTTTGGCCATTTTTGCCTGATTTTACTTACTCTTTATTCCTGCAGCTCCTGGGTGGGTGGGAAAAGTATTTTTCCGTTATTGCTTTTTATCAGTGCTGATAAGTGGGGGGGCCGTCGCTGTCCCATACCCAGTAACGCTCTATGCCTCGGATGGAGGCAATTTTATTACACTGCGGCGCTAAAATTGTTTGCCTGCTAATAGAAAATGATTTTTTTCTCCACTCTCCGCTTGGTCACACTCTTCATTTGCATGCCTCGGGGCCAAGGGAGCAATGGCCTTAATTAAGTGGGAACATGGAGAGCACTGAAGGGAGGGCATATCGTGGGGACACATAGAGAAGGAGCAAGGAGCAAGGGCTTAAGCTGCTTGTCATATGTGCTTGTTCAGTTGAGTGCCTCAGCCATCATAAAGTTAATTTAAAATTTTCCGCAATTCTTCCTCTTTGCCACTCTCTGGGTTCTCACTCTTGCTTGGAAGTTTTCCATTTGGTTTAGTTTTGAGTTTCACTTTTTTTTGGGGCTACGGAAAACCTTGCCAGAAATCGGTTTTATGTAAATGACGCTCTACGGAAGATAAAACACTTTAATTTTTTTCTCTTTCTTGTGAGCTTCTGCTGCTGTTCTTTTTCTGGCACTTTGAGTTATTGGCAAGCATACAAAAGAGTTTGGCATTCGGACATCTCCCAGGATAGTACACTCCCACACCCCCCCACACCCACATATTGACCAGAGAAAAATAGTTTTCTTCTCTATAGCCATGGCTCTCCCTCTCTCTTTTTTTTGTGGCACACCGAAATGGCTCTATTCGTGTGTGGTTACGTTTTCATTTTAAGGGGGAAACTTTTTTCTAGCCTCTGCTGAATCGCTTCATTAATTAAATCTCTGTGGGATAATTTGTGGCGCTGTTGGAAAATTCTTGAAAATTATAACAGTTTTGTGTATTATGCTATTTTTGTACGGGTATTTTGTATAAGGCCATTTTAAGGCCTTATTTTGCTGCATTTTGCTCAGAAATGTATCACAGTTTTCTATTATTTAGTTATATCTTGAAGCTTTAGAGCCACGTGTAACCTTTCACTACTCCTAATTGTCATGCTGATGAATAATGAATGTAAAACTACGTGCTTAAAATGTTAGCCAAATGTTTTATACTCTCTCATATTTGTATATAGATTAAGAACCATCAAAAAGTAATGTTTCTTTAATGATGTACACATAAAAACTATTCTCGTACGAGTATGTCATAATCACCCCAAACTTGTGAGACATTGAACTTAGCTGGCCCTGCCACCAGACCTTGGTTCTTCAACAGTCACACATGTGTGGGTGTCTGAGGTCCAGACAGACACAGAGCCAGTCTCTCACAGCGTGTGACCTTTCCTGGGCACATGAGGGATACAAATTTTTTGGGGAGACTGCTTTGCAGCTGAATGGAGGACTGGATGCGGGCTGATGGCCTCGAAAAGAACTGCACTGCATGTGGCATGCTGAGAATTGAGTAAATAAAAAGCTATTTGATCCTGCAAGTGGCAAGTGACCGTGTGAGCAGTTCGCTCCAAACTTATACACGCTCTCTTTTTGCTTCTTGAATTAATTTGTGAAGAGAAGCAGACCGAACAAGGAAAGCAGAAACGGAAGTCCTGCCATAACGCAAAGGCAAACTGGAAGCAGTAGCAGTGGTAGTGGTTGTGACAGTGGCAACAGCAAAAGCTCCTGTCGTCGTCGCGTGAAAAGAGCTTGGGTAAAAGGATTCCGCCGCAATTTGTTTGATGTTTGCTACGTGTTTTCAAATATTTTCCCCAGTTGTATCTTATTTGCTGTCGTCGTCTCTGCTGTTGTTGTTGTTGGTTTTTTTTTTTTTTTTTGCCAAGCCAGGCGACAGTTGGTGGGCAAACTGCAGCAACATATGTGGAAAAATATTTCATAGAAAATTTCCTGAAACTTCTTCGAACAAAAAAAACTTCTGTTTGTGTGTGGAAAATAAATGAGCATTCTATGGTGTCTGCAAATACTTTATGTTCCATGTGTGTGGGTGGCTGTTTGCCTAATAATAAACTGTCTTTGGGAAAAAACTTAAAAAATAAGCTTGCAATAAAATACACATATTTTCTGTTTACTTTCGTTATCGCTCTATCAATACGATGCATTTATGGGAATTTAAATCAATGTGGAAAATGTTTGGGAAATAAATTGTGCAAAGACATTTGATAGAGTGAAAAATATATGTAAACTAAAGCTTTCATAAAGCCTTCTCATCTCCTTAATAACTTGATTCCCAAACTCATATTTACTCCCAGTATATTTACTGCTAGCCAACTAATCCTAGAAGTAGAAACTACTTCCCTTACAAAATGTATGCTTCATACAAAACCACACAATAGTGGGCAAAAAAGAAAACCAAAGCACTCTCTTCTACACACACAAAAAAAGATGAAAAAGTGAAACGTTTCCGCTTCGCACTTGCCGCTAATAAATGGTGAGAAATTTCCATAAAATAAAAGTAAACGTAAAAAAGCGCACACACACACACACACACGGAAAGCGGAAACGAAGTTTATGTCTATGCTGTGGGACTGGCAGGAAGTAGTAAAATCCCTAATAGAAATGAGGCGTGGCCGGGCAGGGCAAACCACACAAAACTAATTTCCCCAAGGCGCGTTGGAAGAATAACAACCCACAGAAATGGGAGTCACCCGGCCCTCGGGCAGAGCAAGCACCACCAACTCATTTGAGCAGACAGGATTAGCGAGGTTTTCATATGGGGTGCGTGCATACATTGATGTAGTATGTATGTATATACATATATGGTGGATCTAATGGGGCGTGTTTATATAGGGAACGTTCTAGGATATTGAAACGGATGAGCATAATTTGTTGCCTTTTTATTTAGTTTATACAAAAAAGTCTTAAGGTGTTCTAGAAGTTGTTTTAGAAGGGTATAGTCGATTTCAAAATTATGCAACAATTTACGCTTCTTGCATACTTTAAACAAATTAGGTAAAATACACTAAATGATAAACAATTAATATAGCTTTTTTGGTTTTGATTCCTATTTTTATTGTGAAAACGGAGTGTGAGTAATCCAGCAATCACCAACCAATTTGGCGTACAAAAAACGATTTGCAATGTCAAAACAATGTCAGACCTGATGTATTGATTAACGACTCGTAAAGCTCAATGAGTAAATGGATATTGATTGCATTGCAAAGATACAAAACATGACTAACACAATGGTAGCACCATAATTTGTTAAAGTTCCTAGAACTGTTTCTAATGTTTCGAAATGTTTATTTTTAGTTGAATTCTTCAAAGTTCTTGTATTTTTTCAACGTAACCTTTCTTTTGTTTATTGTCTTGTCCTTGCCAGGCTGTGTGCGCTTTTTCACGCCTCAAAAAATGCGACAAAGCATAAAAAATGTGGCTGCCACACAAAAGGCGCAGCCATATAGAGTAGGACTGAAATAATACGTACATATAAATTAGCAGCAATTCGTCACCGGCTTCAGTGGCTCTTCAGGGTGGCTGCTCGACGTCCTCTGGCTAAGTGTTATTATACGTAAGGCCAAAGACTGACGACTGGCGACGACTGTCTTCCTCTTAGGCATAATTGTTGCTTTACTTAGCCCGCCCACACGCCTGCCTCCCTCGCTCTTAGTTTCCGCTGTTTACGTGTTTTCCGCCTGCACCTTTTTGAGCTTTTGCCTGAAGTTCATTTCATTTGTCTGGCAGCGCTCGGCCTCTGCGTTTTCATTTTCATTTTCACTTTTTCAATTTTCTTTGACTTGCTCGCATTTGCTTTCTCCTTGATGTTTTTCTGCTGCTGGCTCCGGCTTTATGACTTTTGCCTTTTAGTGGCCTCTTAAGAGGCTCAAAGTGTTTGGCAGCCCACACCGCGTATGAGTAATGCTCGCGGAAGCGATGCTCGATATTAATTTTACACACATTATTCCCGTGTTGCTAATAATAAACACCTTTGGGGGCATATCAAAGAAGAAGGATAATTATGAGGTTTAGTGAACACCCACTGACAAATTATTTGAGTTTAGTAGCAACTATTTGGTTGAAACTGTTTTTTGCACTCATCCTAGGGGCATAACTAATGTGTTAGCAAAAGGGATAGCATATTTCAGTTATTGTTCAATCAATTCCAATCCATCTATTAACTCTATAACTATTGTACAGTAAAACAAAGACAGGTAGAAATATATTCCAATTACATGTCGTTTTAGATTAGGAATATAGCTCCCCATTTAGGTCTACTTTCAGGTACCTCAGAGTGTTTGCATTTAGGTTATGCCGAGCTAATGCCAGTCGTCACCTTAGACTTCGGTCGGAAGGGGGCTTATCAAACTACGCAGCTGTCGTGGCAGGGCTTAAGTCTGCTTGCTGTGCCCGTATTTTGAATATTTGTTTGCCTTTCCATAGCCTCACTCGTTCTCCCTTTGGCTTATAATGTTTCCACTTGAAATTAATTTCTCAAGAGCTCAAGTGCACATGTGACGAGAACGCAAACACTGGCACGACTCCGACAACATATGTGCACTGCACGCGTATGTCTAGGACAGGATTCCCTTTTCCAAACACTATCTATGCAAACAATATTTTGCGTGTACACATATTTACTCGTACAATCTATGTATGGTGTATGTATATTTTGTGTGTGTGTTCTGGGAGTGAGATTCATGCATTATGTCGTCGCTTGTTAAATCTGTTCAATCTGTGCGTGCGATGACATGTGTTTTGTGTCTAGGGCTGTAGGTTGTCTGACAGCTTAGTTATAGCCAAAAACTTTGCATTCGTATATTAATAACTCACCAGATAATTCAACCGGATGCCCTGGAGGCTGTTGATGTGAGAAGGTTGCCATTAAAATGGTTTACTTTCGGTTAGTTAGCCATGGAAATCGATGTGTTTGGTTATCTAATTTGTAAACGATAGAATAAGCGCTTAAAGTTTATGGATCCTTGGGCAATTTGCAGCAAAACTCTGTGCTCATTTTCACTTAGCTCCTGTCAAAGGGCATCCATAAATTGCTTATGCCCAAAGTAAAAGCCACTTCTCAATAATTTTGTAGGATTAAATTAGGACAAAATAAAATTGATGAATATGCCAGAAGCTGCGAATATCCGCCGTTGAAGCAAGGAATTCAGAAAAAAAAAAAATGGTATCTGAGCGTTTATTTATTTCATTTACCATTGAGCACTTACGTATTGCTAGCAATTTTTCTGCATCAAATGAAATTGAAGTTCCGCTGCCCTGAGTCCTGCCAGATCCCCCCCATCGCATTTTCCGCATTCACCGCCCATCAATGCTATCAATATCGAGACGCGGCGAGGGGCAAGGCAATCAACAAGAAATACATTTACCCTGCCGCTCGCCATGCTATTTTTTCTTCATCGTTTTGCGTCTTTTCTTTTCCATTTCTTTCCTTATGAAATCTCGCATGGTTCATTGCTGATGGTTTTGGCGTGTACGGGGATGGGGCATGGCTATGGGGATGGGTGGTGCCAAGAAGTGGTTCCATCGAGTGGCTCCGTAAAATGCTCAGTGAAGGAAGAGCAGTCAAAACATTTGTTCATTTCCGTTTCACGACAATATTCATATTAGCGGCAAATTTTCTGTGCCTTCAATTGCGAGATTTTCGCTCAATAAACATGCCAGGGCATTGGTCCATGATGATTGCTACCCCAATTCGCCCAATCCTACTACAATTCCTGAGCTTCCATTCCCAGACATTCTCCCCCCACCGCCCAAATTCATTTGTGATTCGTTTTTTGTTTATTTTAACTTTTGCTCCGATGCGGGGAAAATGAATTTGAAATCCAAACATTTCCATCATGCAAGTACTACTCGAAAACGATATTATTTATAAAGCATTTGTGCTGATGTTTTTATATTTATAGCATTGGGCCGAGATTTATTTTTATTGCCAAGTTATTACGCATATCGATATGATAATAAATTTCCCCAGCAACTGAAAATGCTGTCGATGCTCAAGTGAAAGCTCAGCTGAAGCGTGCCATTCCCTTTTCTACATTCTAACTTTTTGGGCTCCCAAGTAGATTAAATGTTACGTATAGAATGAACATGCAAACATATTTATGTACATATGCATGTATTTTGCTTACATTTTGGCAATTTTATCCTTTCCTCTTGGTCGTTCCCTTGTCTGGGTATGCCCCTTGAATTAGTCTGGGTAATTTCGATGCCAGTTTGAGAGTTTTTCCCTTGAAGATACTCAAGTAAACACACATAAATACATATATGTATGTACGGTCTTGCATTTTGCAAGAGTTATGGCAATTGTCTCTGTCTTTTGTATTGTGGACTTGGCTTTTGCATGTCATTGAACTTGGATATTGTTTTGCATTTGAAAACTAAATGTTCCATAAATCTGCACATATATCTGCCCCTCTTGTTTTCCGACACGTTCGCCAGAAGAGCAATTGAAGTTTGCATTGCGGTTTTCGAAAGAAATACACAAAAATTATGACATTTTTCCAAGAAGTTGTATGGATAAACTTTTAATAAATTTAATTTGCCAGCTGACCAACGCATCAACAGAGAGACTTGCAGTCGGATTGTTATTGATGTTGGATTCATTTCCTTTTTGTTTATATTTGCTTTTAATTTTCAGCAAGATGTTGATGGAGCGGAGAAGTTTAAACACAGGTTTTTATGTTTATTTTATTATATGACATGAGGGAAAGATCTACTTATAGTTACTTCTCACAGAGATCATGATGGCTCATGCTCACACACAATGTAATTAATCAATCGAAGACCCAGTTTGATTGACCCGAATTTTGTCCACAATAAGCCTGATTGTATATTCAGTGACATGGCAAGTGCATTTCCATTTCCATTTGCATTTGCGGGTTCATTTAAATACAAGGAAATGAGCTCCTTTGGCAAGAGGACAACTAAATTTCAATTAGGGTTTAAATGTGAGCACAGTAAATTGTGGCAAGTGCCCACGTGGACAATCTGTATGCATTAGTCCGTGAATGAGAATGTACGATATTAATGTGTAATTATGCTAACAAGTCAAAGGCCCTGACCCCCCTTGGGCCGTGTACCCGTACAGTCCGGAGTACCTAATGCAGCTAAATCAGTTTAATTATAAAAGATTAACCAGACGGTGTCTGACAGCCAGACACAGTCTGCTGGACCAGACCCAGACCCTTTGCCTAACGGCAGACCCTCGCTATACATAGACTCTCGCTTCGTGTGATTTAATTGAAATGTCTAACACAAAAGTCAATTCGAATCCAATAACAATGCTGTTGCCGAGGCGGAAGTTTGTTTTGGGAACTAATCCCAAATGATTAACGAAAATTCGCGTGAAAGTGTTGGGATACTCTCTCTCCGGTGGGTGCCTATCTGCCGGTGGGGCGCACTTCCTTTCCTCCCTCTCCCCACCAGTCTATATGTATGTAGGTCTGCCTGAGGCACATAATTCAATGCGGCTTAGTTGTTGTTCCTCTTGGTGTTTTGCTCGCGTGTGTCAATATTGGTGAGAAGGGGGGACATGGAAAGCATCCACTGTGTATACATTTGTCATAGAGATGGGTGCGTGAGCGGAAATGGAAATCGGGTAATTTGTGAATTTGTGAAACCACAGATGCTCTTTATTTAGCCGATGTGGATAATAATATGACCTATGATAACATCAAGAGAGTTTTCAACTATCGTTTTCTGATCTACTCCCGGTATTTACTCTTCTCTATCTCCTTATGGTGACAGGCTGTACCCGCTGCTGATGGTATCGGTTCTGTTGGATAACCAGGATGGGGATGGTGTACAGGGCGTGAGCGTGGGCATTATATGCGTGCGGAATTCAATAAAAATTCTAATGGTTTTCTGATGATAATCTCATGGCTGTGAAAATCAAACAGCAAAGCGTTTCCCGTTTCCCAGGCAATATTTGCACTTTGGTCGCTCCGATTGGGTTTTGGTTTTCCTGTCATTCGTTTTGTTGCTGTTGCTTCTGGTTCTGGTTCTGGTTCTGTTTCCTAAATATTTGCCACGCTCCAGTCTGTCAACTTGGTAGCTTCGATTGAATTCCTTTATCTGGTGCTCCGCTCTCCGCTCTCGTCTGCCCAGTGCTCTATGCTTGCCTTTGTCCCGCTTCTAACTCTACTTCATGCTTCGTTAACTGTAAATTCCTGGCAGCTCTGGAACATACGTTTGACTTTCTCGCCCTCTCTCTTTCACTCTCCGTCACTCGCCTTCTCTTTCGTTGTCTGAATGGATGCGCACCTTTTTTGCAGTGTTCCCCAACACGAAGCTTACATATTTGTTAATACCTATATCCCCCGACGGCCCGGGACTGCTGTAGAAGATTGGCTTTAATCCTATTTGCCGCATTTGCTGCTTGGTTAGGTTTTTTCATTTGACCCCGCCTCAGTCCTCCCACACCACCCACTCTTTCAGTTTTATTTATCCTACAGTCTCTTTTTCTCTCTCTATGTATTCCGGTTTAGAAGTTGCACTTTGACATTTGGATTGGCATTGACAATATTCTTTTGTTTTAAAGCTATTTCTCTTTTGTTGTTGCTTTGTTCAACCCTTTTTTTTCCAGTTCTGAAATTGAAAAATAATATAAACAGCTTAAGCTTGAAGTTTGCTCCTGGGCGCTTTGGCGCTGCGTGTGGGTAAGGACTCATTCGTCTGACTGTTTTATTTTTAATCTACGCAAACAGCCGTAGGTGTCAGACGTCTGCTGTAGCTGTCCTGATTAAGAGGTAAATAAATTGCGTGAACTCAAATGAGATATGGGAATTGCTAAAGCAAATATTTGAATTTTAATTTAATCTCAGAGGATTGTGTTTTAGTTGATAGATTTAATTCCACGAGCTCTTTGACTATTGACAGTTGCCGTTTAAAAACTCCTTTGTATCCACACTTTCTTGCATTTCCATGCCAAGTCTCTTACTTTCATGTTTTCATCGTTGATTGGCTTCCACTCAAACTATATTCCATTGAAACGCACTCAGCAGACTCTTTACAATAATATGCTCCTCAATAGCATTTCTCTGGTTCAATTGTTGGGACAATTTCCATTGCCAACTGTTTGGCTTATGTCTGGCAAAACTTTCACTCAAACCGCAATCACATGTCGCTTGTGCGGTTCTGTGGGCCAGCCATTGGCGATAAGTCCACCGAAAAGTCATTAAACTTGTGCTTCCAACTTTTTTCTCGGGGCGGCGTATCCATGAAAAGGCAAGCGAAAGTCAACTTTTATGCACATGGCCGCCGTCAATTCAATTCAATTCAATTTCTTGGCACTAAACAGCTGCGAGGCGAATGACAGACACACACACACACATCCTCGAACACGGGGAAGCCTGGGGTCTATTTCCGGTTGAGTGCAGAACTGGATGCGTGTGTGCTTCCGCGTGTGTGTGCGAGCGTGTGTAATCGTATCTGTGTAAGAGCGACTTCCCCTCTGCGTGCAAATGGCGCAACAAATTAGCGACAAAACTTTACGGACGCCACAGCAAACAGCAATTAAAAATACAAGTACAACAACAGCAATTACAAAATGCTTTGGGCGAAATGGAAAGTTTCGGGGAGGGGTTGAAGGGGAAATACTGCCACATCAGCGCGAGCAAGTAATAACAGTTTTGGTTGCTTGATAGAGTCCGGAAATGGTGGCTAGGACGGGGAATCCCAGAAGCCAGCCTCATATTCAATTTCGTGCAGCTTTTAATTTTAATTAGCGCCAATTAAAAGGAAATTCACTTTGCTGGCCTCTCTTTATCTCTCTGCGCGAGAAGCTCTGATGCTGTGCTCTCCCCACGCACACAGAAAACAAATTGTCGTGTGTTTTTCCTGGCATTTTCCTTGTGCCATTTTCAACGGATATTCCTTAAACATATAATTGCTCGACGAAACTACAAATTTTCGAATGGAATTTTCTACTCTCATTTTGCTTTTGCTTGAGGTGAGGCGAAAACCAGAAGGATACCGACAGACAAAAGTACTTTCGGAAGCTTAAAAAAAGCAGACGGTAGAGAGGATAAGCTAAGCCAAGGAGATAGTAAAAGAGAGATGGAATTTAGGAGAAGAAAGCTCTTTATAATGTGATAAACGAACTGGAGATGCTCTGACACTAATGAGAATTAATAAAGGGACTAGGTAATGAGATTAAATGCAAGTAGAAGACGCAAACGGGTGAGCTGAAAGCAGAAGAAAGTTCATCTCAGTTCATAAAGGGGAAAAGTAATCCCCGAACTGTTTTATTTATGGCACATAATTGAGTTCAATAGAAAGCTAATGTATGAAAATTACTAAAACCAATAAATAAAAATGATTAAAAGGCAAAATAATCCAATAAATGAATATGATTACCATTCACAAATGGATTAATAATAAAAATGATTGGCGAATCATCCACAAACAAATTAAATGTCAGGTGACAATCCTCTTGGTTTCGTTTTAATTATGTGTTCAACAAAATAGTACATTAAACTCGGGCATATTCCTTTCTGTTTCATCATCAGAGGAGTCTGGCAGGAGCCAAGGCATGAATTCACATTTTGTCAAGCGTGTGACTCCGTGTGTGCCCCGCTCCATCCGTTGTGTTCATATGTCCTCTGTGCGAGTGTGTTTGCCTATGCTTTATGTGTGCGGTGTGTTTTGCCTGCGAGTGCACAAAGTTAAATGGTTTTTTCATATACTTTCCACAAGCAGGACACACAGTTTCTCTTTTTCGTTGCTTTTATCTATTTTGAACCCAATTTCTCTTCGTCTCTTCAGCAACACTTTTCTGACGTTTATTTTCTTGAAATTTCATAAAGTTTTGCGTAATTCGTCTACGGAAATGTAGATGAAAATAAGTTGCTGTGCAAAGGTGAAAAAATTAAAGTATTTTAAAAACTTTTTCCCGTCAATGGCTTTCCGAATATTTCGTATACGCAGGGAGTATGCTGAGTGCTGCCACACTGGTCGCTGCCTCATTGTGATGCATTCGTTTCCTGCCAAATCAACTGTCAAATAGGGAGTGGTACTTTTGATTATCACCCATTTTGCATACAGACTTATTCCCGAAAACCAACTCGCCGATGGCTGAGTGCGTGTTCTGGTCCGTGTCCCTCGCTTACCTTTGCTTTGCCGTGGGTAATCGAACATTTAAATTTCCATTTGAAATTGGCAGCCCAAGAGAGATTGAGAGACAGGGGGGAGAGGGGCAGGTGGGAAGTGGGATCCAAACAGACAGCTGTTACAATATTATTGACTCATATCGCATGCACGGCACAAGCTTCCCCAACAAAACCAGCTCCAGTCCTCGAGGACACCCTTCAGGACACTCTCAAACCAGCTGCCTGCGCGCTTCCTTTTTGATTTGCCGTCGACCCGGAATCATACCCGCAACCGGGTGTCGAGGGTAGAGTTTTGAGTGCGGCGAACTTGGCATAAAATTAAGTGCTCCATTTTAATTGAATTGATGTCGACCTGGTACCGGGGAGTGCTCCGAAACGTGTTCGTCCTCCTTTGGCTCAGGTACGTTTTGACAATCTTGTGTCAATAAATGGCAGTGGCTGTGCTGTGCTACAGCCACATATGTTGCCACTTGTGGGGATGGAATACCTTTGACTTCAGCTTTTATACTCTTCTTTATTTTATTTTCGGCTGGGGTAATCATCGGGGAACTCGTTGGGCACGTTCTCACTGTGGAAGTGGCCACATCTGTTTGATAATGTCTGCCAAATGTTTATCACCCTGCTCGTGCTATATTATATTTGGGTTTCTTTCCTCTCATGAATTTTAAAGCTGAGATTTAACTCTTCAGTTCCATTAGCTAAAAAGAGAGAAATCCCCGTCATTCACAGATTTTCCTTCAAATTAAACTGCTCAGTAGATTATCATATCATGATGCGAGTATAAACCATCATCATCAGTGATTCCCCAAACAAAAAAGGATCAACAAGTTGAAATAATAAATCATAGGTCCGCCGTGACTTCGCACAGGAAAAATGCCATTTAAATGGCAATTTTCAGGCTCAATAGCAGCCAAACGAAACAGTCGATGGGAAAAACGTTATTTTCACATTTTCCATTCATACAAGCCTCAGCAGCGTTAATCGCTGCAGCCCGCAGTCGAAGTCAACTCTAGATCTGCCCCCCTTCAACGCGTTGGTGGCATGTGGAACCGTATTCGTTACATTTAAGTGGCGTTTGTTAAGCACAACACGCTTGACATCATTATCGCGAGTGTCAACAGTGGCTTCTCAGCCTCGGCTCAGTCCTGTGTCGATGATGTTTCGTTGGCTGAAGTTTGCCCCCGATTGACAACTTACTGTGGGGTAGGGTAGGGTGTCGAATTTTGTCAATTGTCGCTCGAATCCAATTTCACAGACCCACACATCAGGACACACACGTTGAGAGAGAGAGTCGTAAACAGCGTTTTAAACATCGAAGCAACATACACAGAGTCTCCGAAAAAGGCATCAACATTATTGGCATCGTCATCGTTATCTGACAGTTTGTGTTTGACAAAAGTGTCAAGGCGCTAACGGTGCTTGCTACTAGAGGTACGGTACTGGCGGTAATGCTGGTGATGGCAACCCTGGTAACTGTCAGAACTTTTTGCATCATGTCACGCACTCTAAATGGCATGAAAAGTTTTAGGGAAAATATTTAGCTAGAATTTTGTGTTGAAATTTCGTTGAAACTTTGCCTTAAATTCAACGCAGATCTTATTTTGATTTGATTTATTTTATGAAATTTATTGAAGAGCGTCTCAGGACGAAATATTGTTGAGTAAACTTTACAAAACTTTAGCTCGCTTGTTGATTACTTGCACCACCGCAGAACTTTCTCCTTTGAGCAATCATATTCATACTTCCTTCTGATGATGTTTACTCTTGTAAGGTACGGAAAACTTGCCAATAGTCTTTAATCCGCATTTGAGTATGATTCGATGATATTTGCTTATCTAAATAAACAGAAAAAGTGGAAAATTGTTTCCTTTGACTGGCGCACATGTTGTGCAATTACTTTTCTGCCTGCCATGGCCAAATAGAATTCATTTCCCATCCACAACAAACAGCTCGCTTGCCTGAGTTCCCCCGAGTAAGCCGCAAAAAAGTAAATGAAATGTGCAATCTGTGCAAATCGGAAAAACTGAAACATTTTTGCAGCAAAATCAAAAAAGGGGTTTTTCTTTTGGGAAAAACTCGTACTGGAACATCAACGGATTTGGAAGCCAGTCAAGTAACTCCATTTGCTCAGCCATAAATATTCATTTATTTTATTACAAAATATTTCTGGCTTACCCCGAGAACACGGTAAATTGAATACAATGCAGAATAAACTAAGCCAGCACTGGAAATGCAGAAAAATGTATTTCTCTAGAAGGATATTCTGGCGGGGGCAGGTACTAATAATTATATTTAACTCCTATCCGACTCTGGGTGTGCATCAAAGGGTAAACCTTGTGTTGGCAAAGCATTTATAAATTATGGAAAACTAGTTTCCGTACAGTTGAAAGCATATATATAAAAGAGTTTTTCTCTTTACACACCAGCATTTGTGCTCCCCGGGGGAGTGATATTGGGAAATGTGTCAGCAGTCATGCTGGCAATTTGCATTCTGCCAACAAGTTGGTCAAACCAACACCTGTTCGGGCTCGTGCAGCTCGGGCATTGTTCAAATGTAGAAAAATATACCAGTGTGTGAATTTTTGGAAATTTGTTTCTTCTTTTTCTGCTGTGCGTGGTGTAAAAATGACTTGTCAGCAGCAGTTAGAACACATTTCCCATTTCCATAAAATATAATTAAAAGCAACACGAGGCGACACGTAGCAGCAGGGGCCGTCTTTTTCTGTGGTTATACCTATCAGGACTCTGGAGATTTCTTGCATATTTTGCGGTGTCGTATGATGTCTCAACATGTTTGGCTTTGCTTTGAATGCAATTATTGCTACGATTATTGTGCAAATTTTCGGTAGCTGCCATCTCCGAGTCTGCCATGCCTGTCTGTCTGCTCCACTCGAGCGTTTTCCCCAAAATAATTGCATATTTTATTGCTGGTGCTGTCGTTGCTCTGCAGCCTTCTGACAAATGCCTTCTGTGCTGTTTGTTTAATTGTAACTATGTCTAATTGGAAGCATCAACACTTGTTTTCCTCAGACATCTTAATTAAAATACATGTACATATATCTCCCCAGTCTGCTCTCTGTCTTGGCCTGCCACCCGCCACCCGCCAGTAAATCTGCAAGTGAAGTTTGAATGACTGCCAGCCAGCCTGGGGAATCGACTATACTATGAATACTCTCGTATACGCCCCTTGAAAAATGTATCTGACATTTTCGCTTGCTTTGTTTCGTGCACCGCCAACTGCCAACATCCAACAGCCAACAGGCATCAGGCATGAGCTTGGCCAAAAAAGTATTCACGCTCCATTTGAGGCTCATCTCGGAGGCAGGGCTCATCGCTGTCCTCTATCATGACCAGAGCCAGGGCCAAAGCCAGAGCCAACATGTACACGTAAGCGACAGCTGAATGGATGTCATCTGAATGACCCGACACCAGGCCTCCGTCCATCCCCCCCACACTCATTAGTTGGAGCTGCCTGACTTCTGCCTTTTGTCTGTGCTTCACTTGACAACCCGTTTTAGGTTTTGATATTTCGTCACTTAAGAACCCCAGAGGGGGCCCCGGCACAGGGCCTCCCAGCTATGGGACCAGAAAAATTGTTTTACATAAACAGAAAACCACTCTGGCCTTAGTCTCTAGTCTAAGGCAGCTCCCAGCTTCTATGGGCGACAATGTCAGTCATAATCATTCTGTTCCCCCATCTGTGTGANCCCCTTTTTGGGGGGGGGTGGGGGGGGGGGGGGGGGGGGGGGGGGGTTGTTTGAATGGGTAAAGCTCTGTAACCGAGATGGTCTCTTGTAGCTCAGGAGATTGTTGCCTCAGGCCTAGAACCTGACAGGATATAAGCCAAACAATGGTTAACCAATTTAGTGGAATGTGTGGTCGGCCCGGTCTGGGGCAATGGCTATGGTTCGGAATTGATTTTAAAATTAGCTTAATATGCAGTAGAATGTGCGGAACTGATTGGGCTTTAAGTACCGCCTTAAGGTTTGCTTGTGAACGAGCTTAGCAGCTGCTTAAAGAAAACGCCGCTTAAAGAAATCTCGCTTAAAGGCTCAACCTAATCTTAAAAATTGCTTCTTTGCAGACGAACACTTTTTCTATTTTCTGTATTTCCTGATCATTTAATAAGATTAGGCGAATTATGCATTCAAAGTGCAGAAATGATGTCAGACACTGGCAGAGACAACGGCGGAAAGGCCAAAGATAGTAAGAGAAGAGAAAGGGCAAAAGATGGAACGCAAATTGCATACAAATGCAGCAGGAGTTCCTTCCAGTAGAAACTCCAGGAGCACACTGCTTAGCTTAATGTATTTCCCCCAGGAACTCTGTCCTCCGTCCACTTCATGGAGCTGTGACTTTCTTCCGGCACATTGCGACCATTTTATTTGGAAATATTTTTGCCAAGGCAGGGGCTCCCATTTCTGCCTTTCACGAGTTTTGTTTTCATTTGGTTTGATGTCAAACGATGGCTGCGTTGCTCTGTGGACTCGCGAATGTCTTCAGGCCATGAACATCGTGAACAAAGTTGCATGGCAACTCCTTTGGAGCCAAAGTGGCAGTGGGACAACTGACAAATGTGCCAAGTCAAACAATGGATTAGCGGGGCCATCTCTATGGAGCAATGCGCCCCCGCTCTGACAATTTAATTTCGTTGAGCGAGTAGAATTATTGACCCAAGTTTTCGGGCATAAATTTCTCAAGTGTCGTGTATAATTTGAGTTTTCCTCAATTTCGTTTCGAGTGGCTGCCAAGTTGGGATCGCACTTTCGAGTGCTATTAGTGCAGTCGTTCATGCAGCTCCGAATTGATGTCGGCTTTTTTGACTTACGATGCTCTGCAGCATGCTTTTTGGCGCATTGCCTTTTCGAAAGTCATAAGTCCTCACTTTTTCTCGACGCACTCTCCGTTTTCCCACCCTTTCAGCACAATTTTTTCTTAGAGCCGCAACTTTAAGTGGTGGAAATTGGAGAAAGGTGATAGAACCTTTCCCTGGTTTGGGGCCTGGGTTGGCACTTTCAGAGTGAGGCTCCCAACAGTTTATATTAATTGTTCAACTATCCTCTCAGCTCGGAGATAAGTTTTCAAGTTTTAATTGAATTATTACAAAAGTCTTTGGCCATATTTCGGTGGCCTAAACAAACTTTCCCTATTGAATGTTTGCCAGTTAGTAAATTAGAATATTACAAGTTTTGGCACGCGGCCGCAGCCTTTGCATAATTTAATTATGCCAACTCTCATGCATATTTAATGGCAAAAGCTTTTCAACGCCTCCCATATTTATGTATTTGGAGTCGAGAGCCAAGAAAATTCAACGCCCAATTTATACATTGTTATTGAAAATGCACAATGTTTTCTTTGGAGAGTGTTTTCCTCGATCCTAATTAAGTTCTTTAATACTTCTGCTTTCAGCTGGGCTCTGCTAATTAGTGGAAATATGTTGTTAGGGAGGGGAACCCCAAGGACATTTCTGATTTTCCATTTTCCGTATTGAAATGTGGACACCAGAAACAGACAGCGTGACATGGCGGTGGGTTTCCTCGACTGCGGTGTGTCGTTTAGATGTCCCTGGATCTGGCCGAAAATTGATATACCCAACGAATGCACACACCACACACACCACACACACGCATGCAGATGGATAGTATCTGTGTCTGCAGCTGTTGGCGTGGCTTTTAAAAAGTGTTCGCCAGCCAATATTGATAGCATTTCCATGTGTGTGGGCGGCGTAAAGTGGAGTGTGCAGAGGAGAGGCCTCTATTGCTTCAATTACTGCAGCAACGGCAGCCTACACGAGATACAAAAAAAAATGTATATCGAGATAGGGAGAAATGTTTGCGAGGTTTGGAAGCTCTGGTCCGTGTACCAGCCGTGGTCTGTGGATTTTTGAATTCCTCTCCATGGTCTACACCCCTCGGCCTTTTTTTCAATCTCCTCCCAGGGACATATCAATTGGCCTGCGGTGGGCGTGGCCAGTTTGAGGAATATCCTTATACATACTCGCACACACATGTCTCTGGCCCCGTTTTCGGGACCAAAATTGTTGAAAATTCATTGAATATGAAATTAGTTTGTGCCACTAAGAAAATATTTGTACATTGAATTACAAATTAATTAGGGTACAAGCGAATACAATCAGCGAAATGCCCGGCATACCCTCTACAATTAGGGGCTAACTAAGAACCAAAAAAGGGAGCAATCCAAATAATCACAACAAAATGTGCACGAGTGTCTGAGGGCAGCAATAAAATTAAACATAATTACAACAAAGTGCCCTCACAGCCAATACATTCAATAGGCACACAAGTGCATGTTTGTATGCCGAAATAAATGATACTCTATCGGAGACCTGTTCTAGTTGCTATAAAGAGGGTGGGGTGGGTTTTGCAAGTGCGCTGCATAGACAGAACAACAACGAGAAAGGGCAAGTTCGCGTCAATACGATTTCCAAGCACGAAGGCAGAGCGCAAAGCAAGAACGAAGGAGAGCGAAGGCAGCAGAACGGAACGCAAAACTGACGCACAGCGAATTTAGATGAGAGCGAAAGACAGATCGTCGAGAGAGACGGCGAGAGAGTTTGGCTGGATCTAAGATCTAAGATCTGAGAGCCCAGACGACGAATTCAAATTCATAATGTTAGATTCCAAAAAGATTGATGATTCATATAATATCGTCATATAATCTTCAATAATCTAGTAACATCCACCATCTGAAGTGCCGCTATCTACATATGCACTACAAAAATGTTATTAAAATCAAAATACCTCCCAGAAGAGTATGAGAAAACCCAAACACATGCAAAAATGTTATAATTTGCTGGGCAGTATGGAAAATATTCTCGTTAACATTCGCATGGAAATGGGCGTTTGTATGGAGGACCACGATATTGGGAATCGCAAGCAAAAACTAAACTACAAATATAAACCAAACACTCGCACTCCCACACATATAGGACATTTACTGTGTACAATAGATGAGCATAAAGCCGGGAGGGGAGAGGGCAAACGTTGCCTTTTTATTAGCAAAAGCTGGTTGTACGAAGAGTACGTGCCTCGAATTAGTTTTTTGCGATTTGAATAAAATTGTTTTGAATAAATTTGAATGCCACATGCAAGCATATACAGCACCCACTCATGCGAACGAGTCATTGCAATGGGCGCTAATCAATAGGCATTGGTTATTTTCACTATTTGCAGCCACATTCGATTATTCCTGCAGGCAGTATCGAAATTAGAAAATCCCATAGAGATGAAAAACATTGTGTAATGAGGTGCGATTGGGTGTGGTATTTATGATTGAAATGATTTCAATGCCATTGAAGAATGTGTCAATAAAGTGATGGTGTCATGGTTAAACAACGTCAAGCTTAGGCGAATATTGAACAATTGAGATATTATATACATTATGCCACTAATTTCCTTCGTCCTGCGCAAACATAAAATTCATATCACATATTTTACATATTTTCTATTTATTTTTGCAGTTTCCTGTCGAAATGTACCGATATTTATTTTAATTATTCAAATTAATTAACTTTTGAATTGCAATTAAACAATTTATTATTTTTCAATTAGTGTCAAAATCACGATAAATATATTTAAATGCCGAGTAATTAACTAAATCAAAATTAGCGCCTGTCGATTATATTTTTTGTTGCAACTAATCGAGCAGGAGTCAGCTCAACCAAAGTCAAGGCAACAGCGAGCGGAGACATAAAAGTTGGGCATCAAATATATGTATGTACCAGCCGTAAAATGAAAGAACCGTCTGGCACAATACACTCATAAATCTAATCTATAGACACGTTTGTGTGCCTGTTCCCGTGTGTGTGCTCTGTGTTTAGGTGCGCGTTAACAAGCCAAGAGCTTGTATAATATTTTCTAATTTCTCAATTTCCCACACATTGACATCCGGAACTAATAAAAATAAATCGCACTTTGATATCCGCTAGACTCCGCACTGTGTTCGTTCATTTCTCTTCAAGCGGGGTCTATGATTATGATAAGATGGTGGAAATATAATATAAAGGAATTAGTAACAGATTGACAATAGCTGAACTTGGAGCAGGTGCAGCCATATTAAGGATTGCCATTGTGCACATTAATGATATGGACAAGCTGGAGCAGACCGAATAATAATATTATATTATTATATTAGAGTATCTAGAGCCTCGACTATCTCACTATTATTTTCTCTTCGATTTTGTTTTTACTTTTCTTTTCTTTTTTTTCAATAATCGTAATACCCGTACAACGACAAACGCACCCACACATGTGCAGCTGTATCGGCTGTCAGTGTCCTGCCCAGCTAACATTTTTATATCATTTTTAGTATTTCTTTTTTCATTGTTTTTCCACCCGCACCCGCCACCCATGCACTCCATTTATTTTTGGTCTCACGAGTTAGCGCCAACAATAAATAAATACGCTCACATACAGATACGCACGTCAGGGCAGTGGGTATCCACACCCAACACTGAGCTGAGCTAGGAGTAGCAGGAAATTTATAGATCTGACCGGATGTGCGTCTGTCTGGTGACACACGGAACGAGATACGATACCAGTGCAGAAATGCCAGTGTTTGCCACACACGAGATATGGAACAGTTGGAGAGCAAACCTCATAGCTTGGGCACACTGTATATATTACAGTTTATGTGCAGGCATTTATGCTTGTGTGGTGTCTGGGTGTGTGTGTGTGTCTCTATTACAAATACAAATAACAGCAAAATGACCAGCTAAATAAATAGTTTTGTAACCACACAGAGACAGGCGGAACAGGCAAACAGCAGCACGAGCAGACCCCAAACAATGTCCCATTCTCCAGTCCAATTTGGCCCTTCGAAGGGGAATAGAATTGGTTTGGACTCTCTGGCAGCCCCATGCCCAATTAGATTGTGTGAGGATAATCCAAGTATTTGCAGTAAATTAAAGGCAATATTTTGCGTAATTATAAGAGCAACTTTCTGGGGGTAATGGTGGCGGGAAATATGAAAGAACAACTGATTGTGTGTAAAAATAATCTTGATTTGCATAGGTCGTTAACGCAATTATTTCTTGCAGTGTAGAACTTACTTAAAAAGTCCAAGAATTGCGTCATAGCTAAACCCATTTCTGCTGTAGTGTCTGTAATTTAAATGCAGAGAATTTAATTGATATTTCGGCTACAATTTCGCACTGAAATGAACCCTTGATTGCTTACAAATTATCTTTAGGAATTCCCCAGCGATTGTCTATCCCTTGAATTAGAATCCTTTTGATCATTATTTGCATTGCACCTGGACAAAATACCCCTACTCCTCACCAAGCTCGAGTCCTACCCCAAGCAATTGTTCCAATCGAGCACTTGGAACTCCCTTAGCTGGCGATTCCACTTGAAAATGGAGACAACTCACTCTGCTTTTCCGCTTATTTCCTGCTGCTGCTGCTGCTGCTACTGTTGGCCGCTGGCATCGTAAATCCTGCCAGAGGATTCGTATATATATATATATATATATATCACCAACTATACATTATAAGGGACTCTGGCCAAGGCGAGTCAAGGAAAGCGTATTATTGCTTTCTTTTCTTTTCTGTTTTCTTTTTTTTTTTTTGGGTTTGCAGCAGCACAATAAAATTGTTGAAGTTGATGATGAGGAGTAAAACTGTTTCTGGTTTAGGTAGATATCTACTAGCATGTATTTTGCTGCAACAGGATGAAGCAGGTCGGAAAATGCAACAAAGCTGCTTATCGTTTAACGCTCTGTGTAATGCGTTTAAACTTGATGATTGATTCTGGGCAAACGCCCCCCGAGCCCTGAGTTCTTACTCATCCGGCACATTCCGCTGTGGCAGGGAGGGTTCCACCATTAGCTGCAACTAAGTGCAGACACAGATAGAAGCTGAACAAAAGTTTCTTGGTCAAACTTCAAGGGGGCTGGCCCATGACCAGGCGTCTGGCTCTACGTTCCAGCCTAGGCTTAACTATGGGGAATCCTTCTCTTCGAGTCATGGAACCCGCTGGTGGCGCCGCCATTGTTCCATTCATTTTATGTTGTTGCCTGCGTTTTATTGACTGAAGTGTGGCCCGCTATGGCGATGGCGATGTCGATGGCGATGGCGGGCATTGTGCCCTAAACTAAAACAAAGTACTGTTAGAAGCACTTTCTCGCAGTGTCAGTGTGTGTGTGTGTGTGTGTGTGTGTGTGCGCGCTCCCTTTCTCTACGTTCATGTGTTTGTACTAGTTATAGCTCGTTATATGCGTGCGTGTTACTGCGCAAAGATGCGCCATAAATTTCGCGCGTTTTCGCCTTCAATTTTTTGGTTTTGCTTGGTTTTTAATTTTGTTCACACTCCTGGTAGGGAATGTAATGTAATCTCTCCTCTGTTTCCGATATTCGACCTTGCTCTTTACTGCCAAACACCCAAAATCACATAGCCCACAAACACATTAGAATCTTCTTCCAGGGTAGCCAATGTGTCGTATCCTTTGAGCAACTCTCTTCTTTTATCGTTTTTTGTTTCGTTTCTTTTTTTACGGGAATGGCACAATTATTTTTGTTGCTTCCAGTTTTTTGCACTATGTGTGGCAATCTTTTTCTAAATTTAATGACTTTGGCAGCTCTTTGGCAAGTAAATCAAATGGTTATTGCCCGCTCTCTTACTTTTTGTCACTTAAATTAATTTTATGATGTCTGGGATGGCAAGTGTTTGGTTTATGTGGCCGACACTTTTTCTCCCGTGGATTGAAAAGGGCAAAAAACTTGCCAGCTTCTTCCTCAGCTGATCCCAACTAATTAGCTGAAAGGAAGTGCCACAGATGCACTGAGTAAATTCAAAGGGGAAACAGAGATGGGAGTGCCGTAGGCCGAAAGGGAAGACATCCTTTGCCATAAGGTCGGCCGGGAATTCACGAAGAAAGGGCGAAAAAGACATAAATTTGTTTCATTAATGCAGACACCAAAAGCTGTAGAGCTGTGTGAACTGCAAGGAACTGAAATTTGGTTGAACAATTTGTGCACTTTCCTTTAGTGAAGTGCTGCGAAAATTTCGATTGAGAAGCGGAACGGTTCCCTCTATTAAAATCTTGAAAATACACAGATAAAAATATATTTATCAGTAATGTGTGCAGAGTCTAGTAGAATTCGGCGACTACTTTCGTACACCGTTATTTATGGCTCGCTGCTGTAGTCAAATATTTTTCCACGCACAGAGGCAGGGACACGACGACCAGAGCCCGAGGCTGTGGCTGTGGCAGTGGCAGTGGCGAGTGGCAAGTGAGGCCTTTGTTTGCATATTTTTTGGCATAGCACTTAACGCCCGTCGCCGACTGGTTGAGCTGACCACAATGCCCAGGTTCAACATGGTAGACCCTTTCCATGCCACACCACACCATAGCTCCACATCGGATCGGGGCTCGGAAAGGAAGGCTTATCCCCGGCCTATGGTCGCTACGGTTGGCACTTTATGTACTTGCATTTTCCCATTTCCACATTTAAAACGCGGCATTTTCCTCTTTGGTTTCTGTTTTTTGTTTATGTTGGTTTTTCCATCTTTGTTGTTCGCTTTACCATTTTTCCCATTTCCATTCCATAGTGACGATGACGTGGGGGGCTCAGGTAGCGTTAACACTTGTTTAAAAATTTGTTATTGGATTTCTTTTGTCCCCATCGTTTATTTATTGTGGCAGTCGGTGGCAGGGATGGGCATCGGCATGACAATGGACATTGCGATGAGACTGGCATGGTCGGAAGGGTCCGTAGATGGCTGACAAGTTGGCCTCATGTAGGTCGGGACCCAGTCTTCGCCCCGGGCCGTCCCCTTCCTTCCTTTTCAGTCAGCTTATTGGGCGGGCAGTGCTCTTGTCACTTTGCATTGGCTTTATCGGATTGCACGTAATATTTCTGACAAATTGAATACAATTGCGCTTAAGCTGAAAAGCGCATTAAGCAAATTGGATACCATCGTATCGCTGGCATATCGAAATTAATTTAAAATGGCATATGCGCTGCAAAAATCCTGCAAACTTTAACATTCGCTTTGATTCTTGGCAAAGGGTTTGACATTTAAGCTCTTGTGGGGAGGAATTATAATTATGTATAAATAGGTGTGTATTATGTGGGAGATTCATTGACTTTTGCTTCTTAAATAACCAAAAAAAAAAGAGTTCGTTTCTTTATGAATTCAAAGTTCTCATAACTTCCGCAAAGGTCTGTCCTTTGCCTGCTGCCCGCAATAAAACATTCCATAATTCACCTTTTTATATCCGCGTATTAAGCTAATTAACTCTCCAACAAGTTTGCCTTCCCCTTGCTCTTTGCATAATTGAAACGGCAAAACTTGCCACTTAAGCTTCCCGCTTCTTGTCTGTTTTGCTCACATGCGAGAAATAGCAACAAGAAATTGGACCTGGCTTACGAGTAAATTAAGTTAATTAGAAATGGAATCAAATGAAATATGAGAAAAGTTGCCATTCAAATGTTGCAAAAAAGAGCCAAGTTAGGGCAATGTTCTTTCTGGTTATAGTCGAGTCGTGTCCTGGCCCGTGTCCTTCTGGCATTTGTTGGGCGCATTATGTTCTTGGGAATTACAGGTTACAGGTTACAGGTTTCGGGGGGTGTTGGCGGCACTGGCACGTTTTACACTTCAGCAACATTTCCGGTTGTTAAATTCTCTGGCCATTACAATTGCGTAAAATCATTTTGTTGTTGTTTAAAATTAAAGGCCACACCACTGGGCCCCCGGTCAGGTCTGGGTCTGTGGCTCCAGGTCTGGTCGACCCCGTCTGCCTGTGGCCTGCTCTGCTCTACTGCTGTCTGGTGTTGGCCCAGTCCTACTGGCCCCTACTCCCGGTCGGATCTGTCCGTCAGTCCGCTGCTGGCCTCGTGGCACCCACAACAACGGGCGTCGCCGCCATGAACAGCTGCGCGTAATTTTAATGAGAATATTCATTCGTGCCCACAATTGAGACAAGCATAGAGCGGAGAGTCACGTGGCTGCCGGGATGGTTGGTTGCTTGGTTGCTTGGTTGGTTGGATTGGCTTGCCCTGACCGAGAGATGGGGAGATCGGAGAACGGAGTTGGTGAAAGATTGGCCAACACATTTACCGGCAGCAGCACTTAATGTAATGTAATTTTATGCTCTCGGCTAATTATTCAGGAAATTTCCAACGCGCTTTCACTGAATGGTTAATTTCAGTTTACCAAACACTTTGATGTCGCAGTGCCAAAACAGATTTTCAAAGCAACTTGTACAAAACTTATTCAACTAATTTAAGACAAGCTCCCAGCCTGCCCTATCTCCTGGTTTTTGCTGGGGCCAATTAGAGCTGCTGAGGGAACACGAAAACGCAATTCAATTAGTTGAATTTCTCAAGTATGTTTCCTCCTCGAACAATTTATCATGTCATAGAGGCTAGGGGGGGGGGGGGGGGGGGGGGGGAGTAGGCTGTAAGTGAACACTTAATTCCATCATCTTCTCAATGATTTTCTTTTGTCACTTTATCCACTCAAATTCGAACACATTTGCGACATTCCACATTAAAAATTAGGCTAATTTTGATGCTTTGCACTGCCATCCGGCTATTAGGGAAATGTCACGCCCAAATTTAAACCACTTTGATTCTGGGTGCGCATTTGATCTCAAGGCATAATTTGATTATGTTAGGCCTCCTCTCATGTCTATCCTAAGTGTAGCTTTATCTAACATTGGGGTAAATTGTTTGAGTATTTTTTGTTCCTAAAATCAATAGATGTGGAGCCGAGCACTGCGAGTGTGATGCTGTGACGGAAAGCATTTTGTGAATTTTGTTTTGAGCAATATTGCGAGTATTCTGCCCTTTGTTCATCGTCTTTGTAGAGCCCCAGAATAGACTCTTAAAAACAACTCCAAGTGCGTCTCCATTTCTGCTCTGGTTTGTGGTTGCATTACAAAGAAGTAAAGACCAGCCTTTGTCCTGGACATAATTTAAGGCCTGGCCGGAAGTAAATGGCAGGTGCGTGGCGCTACATAAAAAAAGTAAATAAAAAATGAGAAACATGAAATTCTGCATTAACCGAAAAGGCATTTAGACACACCCGCTCGGGGATGGGGCAGAGGCTGTGGCTGTTGCTGCTTGTGCAAAAATTAAAAGCAAATTTCCGACACTCGAGAGGCTGGCTGGTCTCACTCCTTTGTACTTTTCCCTCTCTTTCTTTCCTTCCTTCGTTCGTTCTTCTCTTTCACTCTCTGTCGTCCTATCCTGTTCGGGGGCTGTTTTACGAGCCGGCCTTAAAATCACGTTAATGATATTTACAGCGGCGGTCGTGAGAACTGAGCTGCAAATTCGAAACTGGAACGCCAGACCCACTTTCGGCCTTTGACCAACGCCTCATTCTGACCGAGACGCTTCCGTTTTAGCCCCCTGCCCAGCCCAGCCCAGCCCAGAGTGTTGACTGTGTGAATTTCCCGGTGTTCCGGCCAGCTCTACTCATTTGCATAACAAAGTCCAACACCCACACACCCCCGTTACACACACACACACACACAGTTGGTATTTACAACATTTAAATTAGACATTAAATTTGAAAGATGGGCTGCCAGGGAACTTTGCCCATTTCATCCTCAGGTGTGTTCGTTTATTCGAGATTTAACTTAACAATTCCTTCGCTTCCTTCCTTCTTTGTTTTTTTTGTTGTCTGTTAGATTTTCTGCCAAATTTATTTAAGCTGCAGATAATTTTTGGTTGCCGTAGAGAATGCGCCTCTTGATTTACTTATTTACTTTACTTTTATGGCACTTAAATGACATTTTCTGGGGAGTCCATCCAGGGCCCACGCTTTATTTTGGCCTGTAATTTGGCTTGTTGTCGGAGTGTTTTTCTTTGGTTTTGTGCGATTCGAGCGATAAGCGTAATTCTCCCGGAGCCAGACCAGTCTATGTATTAAGTTATGGCCAATTACACAGAAAATAGCCAACAGAAATGGGAGTCAGCAAGTTCGACAATCGTAAATATGTTTGCAGACTTTCACTTGGTTTAGTGCGAACATATTTTATCGCAATTGATGTGTATTGGAATGTAATTGCTTTTTCGTATCGATATTTAAAGAATATTGTGATAAAAATACGAAGATTGAAACATCCTCTGCAAAGGGGAATTGTCGCTTTCCCCACCGAAGATTATTTGTTAAAAAACAAAAGCTAATATCACCCACGACCAAATCTCATCATCATCATTATTCCTTCTTCAGATTTCACGACTTCCAGCTACAAACAATGTGCCTCTGTGGCCCAAGTGGGGAAAGGCAGTACCTGCTGCACTTCATATACAAAATATGCCCACTTATAGCCATTACGACTAAAAGCATAACAAAATACAACAGCCAAAAGCGCAAATTAATTCTCATACAAAAAGTTTATCGCTTCCTTCTCCGACTGTCTGTCTGTCTTTCAGGCTGTTGGTTTGGAACCACCAGATATGGAGGAGATGTGGCAGGACCAGAGGAGCACTAAGGAAATCAGCACATTTGGTTTTAACGACTATGTTTCCCGGCATTTTTTCTGGCTCTTCCAGCGGCAGCAGCAACAAAGAATATGCCACAGTGCTAGAATATCTTTTCTCTGCTTTCCTTTTTCTCTCTCTCTCTCGCTCTCGTTATTTTTGCTTTTTAATGTGCATTTGCTGTCGCTGGTGGTCGTGGTGTGGTGTGGTGGTGGAAGCGTCGTCGCCATTTGAACATTTCAGCATTACAAACGTCACCCAACGAGACACGATTCCTTTTGTTCATTTAGCTTATGGAATTGCAATGGGTACTCCGATTTTTTGGAACAAGCTGGCAGGACACTGTGGATCGTGCCAGAAAAATTGTTAACTTAAAAACCATAATATTTACGCAATGAATCTGCATGAAACGAATGAGTCATGAAAAATGCCAGCAGCAAATTTCATTATAAATTTATATGGAAAGGCAATCAATCTTCGGCTTTCTTCGAGTGCCGTTTTGTGGGGTAACATTTTGAATAAGTTGGCAGCGCTATTCTGCTTCTGCTGGATATGTGCCAAGAGCAGACATCTACCTCTGGCTTAGCTATCCTAAGCGAATCAAATCAAGTATGACTCCTGGAAAATATTTCTAAATCTCATCAGAGATGCATATCCATTCACATTCATAAGGCAATCAATCTTCGGCTTGCCTTCGGCTGGGATTTTCGCTTCATTTCCCTATATGGTCTCTGTGAATTTGAGCAGCTGAGTTCCTTCTCTTGAAATATGCAGACAGATGAGGCAACAAGCGTTGTGCCCAAACCCAGTACCCACAATAGGAACAAATGATGGCAAACTGTTATTATGCAAACAAATTACATGGCGGACAGGATGCCTTTTGCTCCATCTCATGCCAATAGCAGTCCCCCTCGACTATCATCTCTCTGCCAACCAGCTTTTGGTTTATTTTTCTATGCGTAGTCGCAGACGTACGAGTATTTGCGGAGTTATTATTTGGCAATTTGTGTGTTCTGTTTATTGCCAAATGTAATTAAAATATCCAATTAGAGTGAAGAGAGATCTGCATACGCACCAGCACTGCCCTGCCCCGGTCGGGACTTTTATGAGCTCCTCCACAGCACTAATGGGCCAACTGGACATCAGCATCAGCCCCAGTCTCTGAGGCCCTCAGTGTGGAAAGGAGTTCGGTAACGATGGGTAACATAAATTCCCTTTTGGGTAAAATTAATAAAAATGATTGCACTCGGTTGCCCGTCGCCTGTCCAGCGTACAATGAATGAATGGCGCATGCCAGCTGTTGGCCAAACATGCTTTTGATTGCCAACAACAACAACAACAACAACCACAACAGCCCAGCATTGTTGTAAGGCAGAAACAAAGCGGCAGAAGCACACAAAAAAAAACGAACTGAAACTCGCCTTTCATCAGCGCGTGCATAACAAGCAGCTCGGCTCAAACTAAAGCTAGGGAGAGGCCTGGCCAGCTGGACTGGTAGACAGGCCTCTGCTGTTGGACTGCTGTTGTCCTGGGTTGGACTTGAATGTCGCTCAAAACTTGGCTCACATGAGCCCAGACAGAGAGAGGGCCTCTACTTGGAAAACCATTCCGAATGTCCTTGGTGTCAGTGCTGTCCCTGTGTCATGCCACTGCAAAATGACAAACAGTTCGCGGAATGTGATACAAGCTCAAAGCAAACGAGGAAAAATAAGGGAAATTCTAGCACCCAAATGGGTTTCGACCAAGCAGATACCTAAAATATAGTAACAAATAAAGTACGAAAAATATTCCCATTGTAACCCGAAGTGCAGTTGACCCTTTTGGGTTGACTTTTCAGTCATTCAGAAACATTTGATACATTCAAGTAACTCGAAACCGAATACACCTTTTCGGGCACCATTTGTGTGAAAGTCTCTGGCAAAGACCACTCCAACTGACAGACAGACAAACAGACAGACAGAGAGAGAAATCCTTAAACACAGCTGCCACGGCAGCAGCTACAGGCTCGTTTTAATCCAAGAAAATCCTGAACAATGGCTCCACCCACAGCAACCCTCAGGCAGCACCCCAAAAGCAAACCACATTGCTTATACTCGTAAGCACTTCACATCTAATCAATTATGCCATCTGCACATATCGCTGAAGCTCTTAGCTGAACACATTGGCCAATGGCCACATAACATTTAAATATGCATGAATTCTTTAAAGTTCCTCCAAGTCCGTCCGGATCAAGTTGCTACTATAACAAAGAAAACAGAAACGAGAGCACGGAAACACACTGAAACCGGTCAGCGAAATGAAATGGTAAAGGATAGCAGCAACAGCGACCAACGTGGAAACAAACAAATAAACAATGGAAAAGGAAAACCAAAAAAGAAGGACAGCAAAAGGCAGAAGCAACTCCAGGAGCCCAAACAGAGACAGAGAAGTTGCTGGCTCGAGCAGAATCCGAATCCGAATCAGAATCAGAATCAGAATCACATCTGCAACAGCAACCGAGCAGAGCAGGGAGAAGAGAGCAGAAACAGGAACGAGCAGTCCTTCTGCCAGAGCCAACATTGCACGGCTGTTGGTGTGCTAATTCCGTTAGCAATTTCACTTTGCCAGCCGGAAAAATAACGAAACAAACATCAAGGAAAGCGCGGAAAATGATGGGAAACTCTGGGGTCTGAGGGATACTCTAACAGCGTTTGGGGTATGAGTGTGGTTCAACTTCATCCAGTAACCCATCGACCCTTCCAACTGCTAGTTATCTCCTGAAAGGATACCACCTTTTGGCCTACTTCAAGTATTAAAATTCAATCTTGTCACAAAAGGAAGCTCCACTTATTCGCGAATAAGTATATAGGTCGACATTTTTCAATAACAAACTTGACGCTAAATGTTTTATGCTCGCCGGAACACTGTCATGGCAACCTTGAGGCAGCAACCAGCATCCATGGGTTATCATCATCCATGGTATGGGGAATGCTGCAATGAAAAACGAGGCGAAACTGCTTAACGGTTGCCGTTTTCTGCTGCCATTTGTCCTGTCAAATGTGCCAAGGAAAGGCAAAAAAAAAAAGAGAAACAGTGATGGCCACAAAAAACGAAGAATGAAATGGGGAAGCAAATTGTATTAGTGTGCGTGTATCTGTGTCCGTGTTGGCCACATTGCAGCAGATTAACGTGCTTGCCCTGGCTTAAGCATTAGCAAACCAGAAGGGGCAAGATAGAGACACACACACACACACACAGAGAGAGAGGGAAAAGGAAAGGGCAAGGCAAAAGTAGAGTACTGCCCCAAAAGTGGATGCCGGCCGCACAAAAGCAACGTTAATTGCATTGAGGGTACATACAGCCACATGTGGGGCACTCACCCACACACACACACACACACACGTCCTTTATACACACTTCCTCCCTTTGACAACCCCAAACAAATTTTAAAATAAAAGAAGCCACGCATTCGCGTGTTTGCTTTCCTTTATTTTTACTCCTCCGGCTGGTTGTTTCTTGTATTTATTTGCATTAATTGGATTTCAATGTGTAACCATCAGATACATTCGATATAAATTGGATATGTTGCATCCTGAAAAGACTCAAAGGGAAGCGATCACAGCTGAAGGAACTTTAAACCAACTTTAACGAGAGGAAGCCAATCCCCACACCAAGGTCTTTTGGTGCAGAGGCTTAAAAGTGGACTTTAAACAGGAGGTAGCTTACCAATGCCACCACAAAAGTGCCAGAGGGCCAACACATACAATTTTATAGCCTCGGCCGCTGCACAAAGTAGATTTAAAATCAATATCATGTTACCAATCCAATCCACGCCACTCTGCACTCCACTCTGAGATTAGTATTAATGGACTAAAATAATTAGTCAGCCCCTGGATTCTGGCTAAAATCACTGAGTACTCGTGGGCTTAGGCAAACAGATGATGTGGCTCTGCCCTCAGAGTGGAGTGGAGTATATATATCTTAGGATATATGAGGATATATGTACAGCCAGGCCGCAGCCAAGTGCAGCGGTGACAATAACAAATGAACCCTGTCAGGGGCCATGACAATGCAGAGGATACGATTTGGAGTAGAGCGTAGATGGTAGAGCGTAGAGGGTTGAGGGTTGAGCTGAGCTCCAGCATATTGAGCGTAAAACCCAAAGATTTAAAGGTACATGAACAAAGATGATACTACTTAGACATATGTCTTTCGGCTCCTCATACAATTTATGGTGGCGCAAAGAGGGAGCAACCGACAATCATCAGGGCTCGGGCCTGGTCAGTGCAAGGACCTTGGTCTTCCATCCATCATCTTGGCAGCTTTTGCATAGACCAAGCCAAGTCAATGCCCGGACTCTAGTCAAAGACAAAAAAACGGAGAGGAAGAGAAAGCTATTTCGTTGTGCCAAGTGGCTGTTTATGATGCTGTTGCTGGGCGGAAGTTATCAGTTGCCCCGGCTCAAGACCAGCAGGAGTACCACGACCACGACCACCACCCAAAAGCAGAGCCCAGACCCAGACTAAAAGAAGGACGAAGACCCAGGCCAAGAGCAAGACCAAGACCTAGACCAAAAGTCAACTCTTGGAGTTTCCCCAAAATGTTGTTAGTTTGCCATTTTGTTGCTTGACTTTTTTCTTTTTCATTGCAGCGATGTTGGGTTAATATGCCCTTACGAATTAGGGGTGTCAGGACTTGGATATAGCTTCTTTAAATTCCAAAAACTAGCACGAAAAATTACATGAAACTTTGATAAAAACAGTGAGAAATTTTAGGCAGAAAGTGGAGCAATTTTGGGATGAACAACACCCCTCAGCTATTGCAGAGTGTTCCACAATTCGCATTGCGAAAGCTAAATTTTCCTTATATATGTTTTCTTTGCCTATCCTCAGGGCTTAGCCAACAAATGGTTTTCTTAAATTGTTTGCCATCTTCTATTTTTAGTTTATTCCATTGCAGTAGTTGCTGTTGATATTTTTCTGTTGTTGTTGCTGTTGTTGCTGCTGCTGCTGTTGAAAGCTTCCTTAAATAAATTTTTTGCAGTTTACAGTTTCCGCACTTTGGTGTAGAAGACGAGCCTCAACTAGGGATTGAAAAAAACATCCGCTTGCTGTTGTGTCCTGGCCTGGCCAAAGCCAATCATCAGTGGCCAGGGTTCTTCCCTGTTCCTGTTATCCAGCAGCCTCCTGCTCTCGTTCGCTTTAACAATGTTAATAATCTTATTTTGTGCCTCAATGGAGCTCACCCCCCCCCCCCCTCCTACCTTGCAGTGCCTGTTTTTCCTTTGGCTAGGAGTAGCCTTTGTTGGCAGCTCGGAAAAAGTGCAACAAGAACAAAATATATGCATGGCATTTTATTGCATACCTTAAATGCAATTTTTGTAGCACAATTTTTGGCGCTGGGTCCTACTCGGGAGCAAGGTTTCCCCCCATTTTTGTTGTGCCCACTGATTTTTGTGCCTTTTTCTGGCCAATTTTTTGTGTTGCTGCTGGTACTGCTGCTCCCGTTCGGGTCTCTGCCATTTTTATCATTCCACGCAAAGTTGCAGCAACATTTGTACTTTGGCCGCTCCGGGGGCCAGCCCTGGCTCCGAGTGCCACGCTCTGAGCCTTTTGCAATGTCATTTGGGTAGTCCTTTTTTTCGGCTGGGCTGGCATCCTAGCAAGAAGTAAATGGCACTTGCTTTAAATGATTTCTTGTTTGTGTTTTGGTTTTTGGTGATTTAAATGGCACTTTTAAAGATTTCCTATGGTAGACAACTGACTCTGTGGCTTGTGATTTATGACTAGAATTTCTCATTTTTAGTAGTCTGTTTTTATCTCAACCTGTTTTGTGTCTTCCGTTTAAGTTAATATCTCAAACAACAAATAACACTCACCCAATATTAGAAAACGAAAAACTCTTCTAATAAAATGAAGAGGAAAACCCTCACAAGAGTCGAAATCAATGAAACACCAAAATAGAAGACGAAACATCAGAAATACAAAACTAAACACACAAAATACAAAGAATGAAGCCAGATGAAGGTGGAAAGACTCTTTTTACCAGATGATGACAGCATTATAGATGGAAACGGACACAAGAGAAAGGAAAAGGAAAACGAAAATGTGGGTGTGGGTGTGGACTTGGAGGCGGAACAAATGTGTACCGGAGAAAATTATACACGAAAAAATAAGAAAACACAAACAGATTACCAGCAAACATGAAACGGAATGGAACGGAACCAGAGCAAGAGCCAAAAGTAGTAAAAAAAGTGGGTGGAAAAAAAGGAGGAGAGGATGAGAATAAATAAATAAATAAATAAAATCAGGAGCCGGCACTGATTTCGTTAGAGGTTTCTCCCCCCCGGTACTTTTTGCTCTCTGCTTAGGTCCGTCTGGTCAGCGCCTAGCCGAATCCCTGTACGGCGTATCCCCTGTTCCTGTTCGGATCTCCTGTGCACAGCTGAAAATGAAACCCAGCCAGGCGAAACTCAAACAATAAATGGCATAGATAATGCCCTAAAATATTCAATTAGTTTATGGCCACGTTCGCCATTTACATTTTCCGGACAAGGGGCTGGCTGCCTCGCCACAACTGAAAACTTCAGCAGCAGAAAATATCCCAAAAAAAATTAGATCTCTCTCCCCCTCGTTTTTCCACCTTTTGATATATTGTGTCGGTTTGTGTGTTTCACGTGCTTTCTAGCCCTTTTAATGGCCAGCCACGAGGGTGTCGGTGTAAAATGAGAGAAAAAGAGAAAAAATGCTGCATTAAAATATTTTTATTGCCTGCAAAAGCACAAAGGGGCAGAGTTTTTCGAATTAAAGAGCAACGTGAAAAATTGAAAATAAAAATTCGGTAATGGGTGCAAACGAAAAGTAAACATCATAGAACTTTTACAGGTCATAAACTCAGTGTTTTAGTAGGCCGCTCATCATAATGATATGATGTGCAGTGAGTGAAGCGGGAATAATGCTTTCAACTTAGTGATATCAGCTGTTCATAATGTGAAAAAGATTCTAAGGGAAGGCTTATGAATTGTTCCTGTTTTTTTTTTTAAATTTTTTTCATCATCAACCTTAAGGCACGTTAAAATGATTTTCCACAAAATTCTTTTGACATTTTTCTGCAGGGCATCATTGTAGGCTGTGGCTATGGTAATGGGAAAGCACAGGGAACAGCACATGAATGCTTCTGCAAACAATGAGATCTAAATAGACGTCTAGTCCGATTAAACCGAAATCTTACATTTTCCAAGAATCACCATCATTATAGAACAAAATCGCAACCATTTTTTTCCATGAAATATTTCCCTCACAATTTTCAGTGGAATAAACATACATACATCTTTTCTCTACTCATTTGCCATCAAGCCTTCCAAGAATCATTTATGCCATGCTGTATCCATCTCACTTATCATGGAGCCAGATACAATTCGCAATCAGTGTAGCAACAGCGTATTCTACTCAGTCACTCATTATTCACGCATTTGGCTGCTTTCGCAGACAAATTTCGGGTTTAGCATGCACATTTGCCCAGACCCAGGCCCAGACCCTGACAAATTAATGCACATTTGCGATAACATCTTCAATTCAAATCACGCGACACACATCACGCATTCTGCACGGGTGTGTTGTATGTGTCTAGCTGTCTGTCCTTCTCCGTGTGACATATGGTATGCCATATGCCATTGAAAATCAAACGCCAACTCATTTGATGCAGCCTCAGATGGTCTTACCTTCCATCAAGACAACGGGGCGTTGTCTTTGCCTCTGCAACTCTCGTTGTCCCTGTTGTTCTCCATTTGATTGTTGTTTTTCCGAGGCGCGTTCATATCATTGTTGCCTGGCACCGTTGCCAAGCCCCAGTGTCAGTCCCAGTTCCAGCCCCCAAAACGCTCATTTGTGCGGCACCAAGCTGACGAAGGCTGGCTGCGAGTCTGGTCTCGTGCCCATCTTTATATCCATCGCATCGCAGCGTCGCAAATGCGCAACAATTCGCTCAAGTGTAAATAAAGCCAAGAGCCCCGGTTGGTGCCGGGTCTGGAGATGAGCCTAGGATGGCGCTCTTCTCGCTGCTCGCCCCAGTGGCGTCTGCGGCGTTCAAATGACAAAAAAAAAAAAAAACACCTGCACGTACACGGACAGGGGCACTGCAATGGGTATGGTATGGCAATGGAAAAAACAGGGTTATGCGCCTCTGGTTCTGCAGTTATGTTTGTTATGATGCTGTAGTTGGAGCAATAACAAACAGAGTCTCCACAAAATATGGAAAGTTTAGAGATTTCTTCACGGGTATTTGATGGAAACATTCGCGATGGTTATGAAGTAAGAGCGAGAAGCATTGTTCGTCATTAATTTAACATTTTAAAAACATAAGACATCACCTGAGCAACCACAAACATTATCCTCCCGTAAGAGTATTTAGTCTTCAGCTCCATCTGGCGACAGATGCTTGCTTCTCTGCGCAGCTGTTGTGTAGCATGCCACACCTCCTTTACATAATATACGCGTATATGTATATGTACTTGAAATATGAACAGGCGACACAGTAGCGTGACTGCATTGTCTGTCTATCTGTATCTGAGTCTGGGTGTCTCTACGTTTGTCCCTCCGCGAGGTGAACGCATTTGGCGCTCACGTGCTCCAGCATCCACCTCTATATCTTCCTCAGACAGGAGTCCCCTGACTGCTTGCCCTGCCCGCATCCCCCATTATGTCACGGCCCCTCAGTGTATCCGATTGTTAATGTATTTGCCTGTGCCCAAGTGGCTACACCGATGCCAGGGAGACCTGTTTCGACGCCTCCTGCTGTCCTGTCGCGTCCTGTGCTGTCACAAAGGCGATGCCGTGAGTTGGGGTGTCCTAGAACCTGGCAACATGTTGCCACTGGAGAGATAATAAGTCTGGCGTAAATTAGTTTGCCATTTTGAGTTATGAATGCGCATTTCAACGGTACTCTGCGCGTTGGAATGTGCTTAGTGTGCACTGGATCACAATGAATTTAGCTCAAGAGAAGTAAATTTCAGCTAGAAGCTCGCACAAGTCCGAGTCATGTGTGAGGAATGTTGATTTGTTGAAACATTTCAAGGTTGGCTTCCACTTCTCTGTTCAATTTGGCATTGCTGAATATTTCATTCTAATGTGAACGAGTGAACGCATAATTAAGCATTTGATGTCGACAGTGAATGGGCCAGCGTTAAGGGTCTTGACTAATATGCCCAATCATAAAACTAATCCCTATGGCACAAGAAAAACCTCATTAAAATAACGCATACGCAACGTTGTGTGTTGACACACATAAAACAAGCAAACAGAGGCCATGGTTAATGTGTCTGCTGTCTTGGGTGGCCCCGACCCAACCCGACACTGCGGCGGTTTTTGCGGCCAAGAAGTCCAACCATGCGAAATTAACATAAATGAATTTGCAGCTGTCCAGAGGAAAGCAACCCGAACCCAGGGAAACGTCCAGACAAATGTACAAATCACACTGACCTGCAGTTAAATGTGGCGAGACGTGTGGGTCCACTTCTGTGGGGGACACGGGAACACGAGCAAAGGGCTGCCTGAATTAAAGATGAATGAAAACTTGTGGTAACACCATATAAATCATTTATGCCATGCTAAGTCCAAGCCGAACAGCAGAGCAACAGAGAGCAAGAGCATGAAATGAATCCAGGCAAAGGTGCCGAGCATATTAAGTAATGCAGGGGCACTTGCCTTAGCTCGATCCCCGCCCGAGTCGGCTTTAAGGTTGTCGAGGCACTAACCTACAACAATACGGCAAATGTGTGTCAGCCGAAGGGAATCGGCACAGGGAGAGCCATGACATGCGCAGTCCCCAATGGAATCCACAAACAAATCAACTGTAGGCATTCGGCTGTTAACATTGACCAAGAAACTGCTGTTCCCTGTTGGATGTCGACACCAGCATCCCATCGTCAGTCAGTCAGTCAGTCAGGCGGCGTTGCTGTTAGCGTGCAGAACACACACTATCCTCGATATAGGAGCCGTGTCCCATCCGGAATACCACTCCATACTCTACAGAGTCGCGTGCAATCGTCGTGATTTACCGGCAAATGTTCTGTTCTGTTTGTTTTCTTCCCCGTCATTGGTGCTAACTCAAGTGTCCTATAATTGACAGTCTTGTCAGCGTCCAGCGATAATCAAAGCCAAATCGAATCAAATTGAAGGAGCGGGCAAGTGGCAAAAACCGTTTCACACGGGCGCCACAAAGTGTGTGTTTAGTGCTTGACTTGTTGCCAGAGCTCAACCTCCTGCACATCCATCCTCTGCTGGTCGATGCTCGATGGTCGATGGTGCCTCAAATTAAATGTCAAAGCGGTGGCAGCACTCCGGTCCACTAATTAGCATTGGTCGCAGCCTTTGTAGCCGCGCCCACTCTGCGTCTCTTGTGAGATTATAGAGAATATTGCAAAAGTTGTGATGAAAGTTGAATGAGAATGACTCTCAGCGCTATTGAAGTTCATGCGAAACATAAATCAAATTTTTAATGAAGCTCAAATGCAAATGCGATACAAAATAAATCAAAATTTAAAGCGAAAATACGATACAATCAAAATATATTCAAATATAAATAAATAAATATTCGACAAGTAAAGAATAACAAAAGAGATTTTCCAAATTTATTAGTGGCCCAAAGCATCAAAAGAATTCCATAACCATTCCATATCCAAACAAAAAGCTACAATAAATACCATATGAAACGGTTACATATTTTCCCTTTGCAAATGAAAAAGTGCAATCACAACAATCGCCTAGATGAATGGAAAATATAAATCAAATTAACCAATCGAATAGTTTGTGCTGCAGATAAAAGAAAACAAAACAACAACAAAAACACAAAATTATAATAGAATTTTGCATAATAAATATGTACTTATATGGCATTTGACGGCAAAGCAAAAAGTGATTCTAATTAAACAAATCCAGACCAAACATATGGATGTATGCATGTGTGTCTCTCGTTTAAATCTGTGGCCAAAATCTATGTACAATCCATTATCGAAGAACTGGTCTGGTGTTTGACCCAAATCCGTGCTATTCGGTGTAAAAAATTGCATTCTGATCAATATGCAAATGGCGATAATTGAAGGAAATTTCATTGACAACAAAATGGCGGAGCGCATATAAAATGCAATAAATAGCAAATGGCAAAATTTCAAAACGGCAAAGGGCAATAAATCGATGGCATAAATGCATGAAAGTGTACCCAGTTCTACAATATACGTTATCCGTGACATGCGATGTGCGATTAAGGGGTTATTGGTCTCGCTTAATTGAGCATGCATTAAAATAATAACAAAATATATATAAAAAAGGAATTTAATTTCGGCTTATGAAACATTCAAAGCTCCTCTACGTAGAGCATACAAATGTTGATGTCAATATATTGTAGCTGTGAGTGAGTGTGTCAGTGTAAAGGCGAATTGAATGCCTTAATTAAATGCACGGCAATAAAGCCCGGCCAGCTCGGATTACCACTGGGAATATACCCTGAAAAAATGGGGATACAATTTGGTGAGCAATTTATTCTATATTCGATTTAAAAGAGTTTTTGAAAAGGAAATCAAGCAAAAATAAACCTGAATAAATGCCATAAATCTATTATTGTGGATATTAATGTAGTATAAAATCAGGAAATTACATAAATAACAGTGCAGTTGACAGCAGATGGAGCTATTTGATTTGAAAAGAAATCAAGTTAAATGAATAACTTTTTATAAAAGCCATTACAAAAATATAAAAAAAAAACTCTGTTAAGAAGTGTGGAAAAATATTTAAAATTCTATATGTCAAGTTCACTCAAAGGAATATTTTCCATAAATTATTCATTGATGCTAGACATTCGTCTGACAGCCTACTGAGGCTGAAATGATTTGCCAAAAAGGACAATAAAAGGGGAGGAAGTGCGCAACATTTGTTGTGATTTTTATTGATTTCCCCTTGGCATAAAAACGAAATTAATTGATTTCTAATGTTGATGCAGGGCAAAAGTAAACAGAACACTTGACAACTTTTACTCAGCGTCCTGTCGGAGTGAGTTCCTATCCCCCAGCTCTTGTGCCATTCCCCAATGTACAGTCCCTTCCAAATGTAATCTCCTGGCTTTTTTTTCTCTTTCTTGTTTTCCCGCCTCAGTCTTGGTTGTCAGAGTTTGCTTTGAGTGTTGATTTTGGGGCCGGGAGAAGTACCAGCAGCAGCAGCAGCAGCAACCCGTGGAACCTGCCAGCAGCTCTCCATCAAACAGCGACTTTGTTGCTATTGCATGTAATTAATTTTCCCGCTCGAAGCTAGCGTTGGTTGCCATGCCAACCAGATAGATGGAGAGATGGAGCTCCGTTATAATTAATTTAAATTTAGCTTAAAATGTTTTGATATATTGTCCAAGTCTTTCGTCGTGTGGCACTCACGTTACATTTCCGTGGCTTCCCCGTCACAGTCTCAGCGCGAACCAAAGCCAAATGTCACACAGTGCGTGTATGTAATAATTGGAGGTCATGAATGTATAATACCTTGTGCCTAAGTCTTTGCTAATTGCCACCATGAAAATTGTTTAATATTTAAACGCCGGACGGCGAGTTCTCCTGCGAAAGTTGAGGAACATCTGGCAAATGCAATTTCCTCAAATGGATCTCAATGGAATTTTTGCTCAAACTTTCCGTGAACTACTTTTCTCCAACCTTTTGACTTTACTTTTATGCTGTGGACTTTTTTGAAGTATTTTGCGTACTGCTCTACAAGGGAAGTATTCTGTGGATAGGAAATAATTATGCATAAAGTTGGACAAATGAAAGCCTACAACATCAGGTGAATTCTCTTTGTATAAATTCCTAATTTGTGCTAAGTATTTGGGACTCTGAAGTCAGCCTCGGAAACAGAAGGTTTTCTTACATTTTTGTTCCAAAAAATAACCAATAAATCTGTAGAAAATATCGACAAAAATCTTGCTGGAAAGCTTTTACTTCTCTTTAGATTATCATTCCAAATGCAAGCTCAGCTCGGATTATGGCACTAATAGTCACGGCTGCAGCACTCTCCGCTGAATCGCACTTCCTTCCACGCGTGCCACCCAGTCCACAGCTTCTTGCCACACCGCAAACGGCGACGTGCTCAAGTGCATGACAAATATGTTGAGGTAAGCCGATCCAAGGCAAATGCTGCCAGTGGCAGACGTGGCAGTGCCTTGCCATGGCCATTAGCACCACCGCATCGCTGCCTGCCAGATGCACTGGCACCGAGAGATGGCTACAAAACCGAACGACGTTAACAATTTGTAAGTCATGTGTAAACATCATAAGTCAGGACGCGCATTCGTTCCAATTATAAGCACTTAATGTATCTCCCGAGAGCGGAAAGCCCCCGTTCCCATACTCAACATAGTAGTCGTATTCTGCATATATTACCCATAAGCCACGTAGCACCACGTACTCTTCCAGTAATAAAAACAAACAAAATATATATGTGCTTGTACAGGAAGCTGTCTGAGTTCTTGTCCCCGTTCCCGTAACCCCTGGAGTTAGTTAAACAGCCGGCAAGTAATTAGATTTTTCCACATGAAACAGACACAGACACAGACACAGACTCAAACACGCTGCCGCATTGGGGCACCCGGAAGAGAGAATCGTGCCAAGCAGTGTGCAAATACGAGTAGTTTCAAGTGCATACAAAGAGCCTGCCACACCCACAAACAGCTGCTTGCCGCCTCATACAATTCAATTATAAAAAAAAAAAAAAAAAAGAGAAGAAAAAGTGGAAAAGTTTCTGGGTAAAACTTAATGCATTTAATGCGTGAGGGGCAACCAAATGGATTAGTGAGCAAAAAGGGAACTTCTGTTATTCCCGCTAAGCCACACAACTCAACATGACCCACCAAAGGAGCAGCACCCAACGAGCACCACCCAAAACCCACCTGCCATAAAGTTCTCGTTGTCATATATACATTGCCATATGCCACATGCCACATGCCAAAATCTCTCGAGTGCCTGTGTGTGTGTGCCCCGCAGAAGGAAAACAAAAATATCCCAACTCCAGGACGAGCATTGCAGCCCTTTGGGTATACTAGCGCGTACCCTGTAGTCGCGGAGAGCAATGGTCTGTCCGTACTGCTTACGAGATGTCTTCTACCTTCCTTCTTCCTTCTGACGCATTCTGATACCTTAGTGTTGCGTGACAACTTCAAATACATATTTTTTGTGTGTTTTTTTGTATACTTCATTAATTATATACCATTAATTGTAATTTTTTGTAATAATCTCAAGAAACTCTTTTCCGGAGTATCTTTTGGTCCTTGCATCGCACATTTTCCACTTGTTATATTTTGGTTTGTGTGAGTCTCAAAAAGTTATGCTTGAATCTCGCATTACACGTCCAATATGTATACACCACTACTATATACATAACTGTGTGTGTATGTGTGTCTGTGTGGCTGTGCTCTGGGGAATATGTGCTTATGTAACTTTTTTTGCGCGCCAGAGCAAAAAACACCTGACTGCCGAGACAGGTGGCAAGTCTATGCAAAGAGTACAAAAAGTGAAGCGAAAAAAAAAACAGAGGCTGACAAAAGAATTAATAAACTTTCCGGACAGTGTTTAATTACCCAAAAGTAGTTAAAGTTGAGATGTGCAAACTGTAATTACCAAAAGTATGGTTTTTAAATCGGTTAAGCAAAAGCAAACATTCTCGTACTTCCACCAACAGGTAGCATGGGCCATAGAAGCGTAGAGTTTACAACATTTCAATTACTAAATTACCAGAGAATTAAGTTGTGATTTACTTTAGTTTGTTTTATTTATGCTGTGAAGCCACTGTCTTCATAAAGACTTCTCTTTTATTGCATGGCATTCATTAAGCCACAGTTTGCCTGTATTTATGACATCACAAACTAAAAAAAATACCCAACTCTGTGGGTAGAAGACAACAAATGCTGCTGCCCCCAAGGCAGAAACATGTTAAGCTTCGCAAAGTTTTCGCATATCAAGTCTCGCTCTCAGGCACAGATATACTCGTGTATTGTTGGGAAATGCATACAACGGACAAGGCAGCTGCCCCAGGTATGAAACTTATACGAGTGTACAGGGTGAAGCTTTAAAGTCCAATTTATGCATATTTTAAATATTATGGACCTTGGTGCATATGCAACTTTATGCGACCGCACAGAAGCTGAACGCATGTGTGTGTGTGTGTGTGTTGCATCTTCGTTTGGAAGAAGGTGAAACGCTGAAAGGCTTTGTGTTTTTGGCTCTGGACTGGAGCAGCACCCGAAGCTCTGCTCCTTTTGTGAGAATATATTCGTATATTCTACTCTGTGTGCACATAGAAGATAAAATAGTTGCATATAAATCATGTCATGGCCGAGATAAAGAGCGAAAATAGTCTCTCTTTCTATACTTGTGGGTAACAAAAATAGGGTAAGAAAAGGAAAAGAAAATACAGGAAAAAGCCAAGACTTAGATACATAGACAGGGCTTTGTCAGGTTCAGACTGCGGAATGCATTTATAATGGTCAAGTGCAATGGATCCACAGAATATAATTGAATTACCTTTGAGCGATTTTGTTGCTGGGTCAGTGAAGTCTTTCTTTTGGTTAAGTGAGATTGCAGGTAAATGGGAGTATATGTAGTAAAATATATAAATAATAAATGGAAGAAAATACTTCAATGGATTCAACTGAAGAAAAATCTGTATGCAATATTATCCGGAACATATTTTTAGGAAATATTCTTAATACATTTGATTTATTCCAGTTAAATATCTGACTACTTATTTCCTTCTTGGAATTCTCGCTCGATTCGGATTCGATTCCCCTACAAGTTCTAGCAAAGTATGACGCTGATCCCCAAGTAATTGCCTGCTTAGCGCTTACTGCCAATTTATTGAGATTTTTGTTGCTTTTCGTTGGCAGTTCTCGTGCTCGTTCTCACCTGTCGCACGTAGTTAACTATGTCGATGGTCTTTGGCTGCCCCCCTAGACACCCGTGCCCAAGACCGAGCCCGAGAATATGGTAGAAGTTGAGCTGGAAATCCCTGGCACACATAGTTATCACGTCTCGCAAACTTTGCACACTTCAATTTTTATTATGCGATTTTATTTATTTTGATTTTGCCCAGGAGAAACTTTTGCTGAGCGCCCCATAGACAGGGAACGTCTAATGATGTTAACAGCCAACGGCTTATCCGTTGAGCGAATCATCTAAGGATTTAATAAGTTTGATGGAGTGGGAGTGTACCCAGTAAGGGATCGTTGCCCTGAACATTAAGCAACTTGTGGATAAAGTTCATCATTCAGCGCCCCATGCTCAGAAGGCTTTTCCCTGGTCTACTCGACGCTCGAGTCGGTTCTTAATTAATACCTGGCGTGTGCTGCAATCAACAGTTTTTCTCTTGGCGAATTTTCTGAAATTCGGCAGGATCCCTCCTCAACCAATGAACTATCCTGCACTTAATTTTCCATATTTTTTTTTGAACGTACTCTTTTCCTTGTGCATTTTACCCACATATGCAATTTCAATTTTCTCATAAGGTAAGAGGAAAATGCAATTATTTTTGCGCCACTTTTGCACCCACTTCACCCCGCATATGTAGGGGCGAGTTCACCCATATCCGTGTCCTTTGGTCCTGCTGCACCTACAGCACTCACTGCAGCGCCAGAAGCTTCGGGTGCCATTGATGGTCATAAATTTTTAAACAACAGAAATTACAATTACTGACCGCGCCAAAAGGGGGAAGAGCAGCAGCAACAGGGACAGGGGTGGGCAGGAGAAGCTGAAAGAAGTGCGGAGAAAATTGTGAAAAATGCATAATGAAAGCAATCCATATTAAAAATATAAATCACGCATTGCGCCAAGGATTCAACAGGACGGGATGAATGCAGGATGTACGATGCAGGCTGCAGGCGTAGGACATGGACCATATGCAGGACACTTTGGGAACAATAATCATATGGCCAGCTGTCAGTCAATGCGCCTGCGGCCCCCGAGTCTGGTCAAATAATTAATTGGCTGCATTATGGCACTCGGCGCTCAAAGACTTGCCCAGACAGCAAGAGACAGCCCAAGTGTATGTGTGTGTGTGTGTGTGTATGTGTGTGTGAGAGGAAGAAGAAGCATGCTGCGAGGCAGAGCCACCTGTCAGTGGCAGTCATTCCCTGTCATCGTCCAGGCTTCTGGGACCATTATGGGGCATAATTTTCAACTTGTTGTGGTCGCCCAATTGCCGTTCATTAAAAGCGCGTAATTGTGGGCAAAGTGGTTTGGCTGGCACTCGAATGCCCCAACCACTCACTCAATGGTTGGGCAAAAGTCTTTTGCAGAATAAGAACAACACGAATGCCATTTAATTGCCTTGAATTGGATTACTTGAAATTAAATAAAATGTTCTGGTTCCCCACAATTTATGCTCTTAAGCAAATTAAGCGGCAGATAATGCTCCATTAGCTTTACGTAAAACATCAGCAGAAAAGATAAATTGCAATAGAATAAACTAAGACTTCTGGCCAATTTGCTGAAGCTAATGCAAAAAAAAAACCTGCAATATCTGTCACTTGCCTGGCCCTAAAATATATCGAAAAGAATACAAAATCAAATTGAAAATTGTCTTTTCCCATGCAAAATATTAATTAATATATTCTCGTATCAATAATCAAGTTTTGCCACATGTCAAAGTGCTGTCCATACGAGCGTATATTTTATATTTATTTATTTTAAATCGAGCCCCAAGGAAGCCCTGTAGTTGCATTTTCGTTCGAACAAACAACATTGCTGCACTCAGGCTTACAGCAAAGTCAAGACAGAGACATGCCAGGGACGGCCAAGGACGAGAACTACGACTAGGACCCAGACCAGAGCCATTGGATATTAGCCTGCATTCCGAGCAGCTGTTGTGCCATTGTCGCCGGGTCTGTCCTTGTTTTTATAAGCTTTCTAGCATGTAATCAGTTAGGGATATTCATGGACATGACTATGATTTTAGTCCGCCCGAAACGCACACATATAATATACACATGTACATAGACGTCTGGCACAGATTTGTACATGGCAGTGGGGGCCATTGGCTGGCGCCAAGTCACAGCAAGATATCTAAAACAGAGGAAAAAAAAAAGAAAAGAAGAAAAAAAACTGAAAGACATGGGACAGAAGGCTGCAATGCCATGCAAATCCTGCTGAGCAACACAACTGAACATGAGTGCTGAGCGATGGAGCCACTTGCACTGCGCCGGGTCCTTCCTCATCAACAACATCCGTGTCCAGCGGCAGCCTCTGGTCCAGAAACAAGAACGTCTGTTCGTATGTAGGCTGCCTGGCTTTAAGCCCATAATCAGGCGATTTGCAGGCATTACTGAAGAGCGAGTATGGCCAGCCTGTTGTCGTCTGCCAGCTTTTGTCCAGGGTTGATCATTTGCTGCACACTGGATTTTGTTCCTAATACTCTTGAAGATGTCTTGGCAGGTCCAGGGCACACATCGAGCGAAGCTTGTACCATGGGACTTGTGAGTTTACGAGTACTTATCGGAAGCTGCGGATAGGCTGTGCCATTTCTGATTGGTTGTCAGGCTTTGGGGGCACCTCTAGGCGGTAGGAATAAAAACCTTTTCTTCAATTTGCTTATGCAACAGACTTACTCAACTGCAGCTTTGTCTTAATGCTTTTTTCGTCTCCCTTCTTATCGCAGCAACTAATCTAAGGTGGACCGCAAAAAGGGGCAGGCAAACTGTCATCTATCTTCTGGCTTTATGGAAATCCGTTTTGCCACTTCTTGGTTCGGCTTTTCCAAACCAAACGCCTTTCTTTTACTCTCTTTTGGTGTGTCTATCTGCCTCTCTCTGTCTTAGTTTTTTGTCCGGTCCATTACTAAAGTACAGCACTTTTTTTTTGCCTCTTCACTGCATATGCTGACATCTTGCGCAATTTCCAGCCGAGTCCGCTTTCATTACGTCTCTTCCGCACTTGCCATTGCCATTGCCCCTATTTTCTTGTTACACTTGCTCCAAGAATTATTGCCTTTTGCATATTCCACTGTATGCTCGGACTCTTTCTTTGATCCTCTCTCAGTCTTTGCCTCATTTCGACTCTCTCCCCTTGCCTTGGTATTTTTTTTTTTGCGGCTACTTTTTACACAAAAATGGCAGCTGACACTTGCGTTTAACCGCACAGATTTGCTCCTACTACGCTTACGTATCGTCCTTTCTTTTTTGTCATACCCTTTCCTGTTCTTCCTCAATGTCTCCATCTCTTTCTGGTCCTCTGTGGCCTATCAAATTGCGGTCCATCTGTTTGTACGTTCATTCGAAGGCAAGTTGTAATTGTCGTTTGTATTACCACCAAAACGACGACAAGCCTGATCCTGGCTTCGACTTTGGGGCGTTGTGATTGCGGTTTCCCTCTGGAATGACTCTACCTTTGCCTCACACTCCATCTGTCTCTCTGTATTTTCCTTTGCCGCTTCCTTTTTCTATCATCTCCATGCCGGTAAATCTATGTCTTTCTGTGGTTTTCCCCAACACTGTGGGCAAAAAAATAGAAAATTCAATTAAACCGAGAGATTTTCTGTAGGCCTTTTACTTGAATGACTTGTGCTCAAGGATCCTCTCTCTCTCTCTCTCTCTCTCTCTTTAAATACAGAAATTGACTAAAAGTTTACCTGTTCAGATTTGTAAATGAAGCTGTATGTTATGCCGATTTTATTTTATATTCTACACATGCATTTGCATCCAATTTGAGTCCAGTTGCTGGATTTCCTTAGACTGCTTACACGTTTGCTCGCTTCAGCTGAAAGCCAAAACAATTTGCATTTACTCTCTCAACAAAATCGTGCAGTATTCCTATAACCCTTCATCAATCCCCATACAATTTTACAAAATTCTCCACTAGCAATATTTTCGATGGCTTGATGCGTATTTTTTTTTTGTTACTGCCAAGTCCGAGCACACATAGAACCGCGTCACACCCCCCCAGCCTATTGGAGTGGGTCAGTGAAAAGTTTTTTGTGAAACTATGTATACATTTTTGGTGTATATTTTGAAGGAGAGTTTGTTGCAAAACCCTGCAGGATATTAAATTGAAAAACTACGCTGGAATGGGCGAATGAATTTGTTGTAGGGTGCTCTTCTCGTTCAGTCTTTAATTTGTTTGGGATTTTTAATAAATGGTTTTACTTCTTGTTATTTGAACTCCATCTGTGTTGCCTGTTGTGCTGGGCATATGAAAAATTCCCAGCACATGGTAGGAGATTGGTTTTGGTTAAATTTTTTATTCTCAAGCACTCAAACACACACAAAAATAACATCCCGTACAAGCGAAATGTTTTGTTGTTGCTCTTTAAGGTCATGCTTTTGAGAAGAAAGGAAACTTTCTAATCATCCACTCGAACATAAAGTCCAAGGGTAAATGGCTTAGAAAATGTTCACCAACAATGGCCATAAATAAAACTCACTTCTTCCCACCATATTTGGGGCTTTGCCATAATAAATACAACATCGAGTGGAATGGCAGTGGAACTTGAAGCTATTGATGATGACAAAGCCGACAATACGCAAATAAGATTTGGCTCAAAAATTTATTTAATTTCATTTTATTGGATAAAAGTCAAAGGCTACACAAGTCGCCAGACAGGCAGACTAAAGCAAACCCCCATTGGGCATCCCAAAGGAAATGTGGGGGAATGTCTTCCAGCAAGAATCCAATGTGGAATCATTAATCTTTTCCCGCTGAATCAGCTCAAAAAACTCCCAAGAAGCAGAACTTCTGGCGAGACGGGAAAAATAAACAAAATAACCAATCTGATGCCAAGTCATTCGGCGGGGCAAAGGGAAAGGGCGGCTCTGGTCTGGTCTCTGAGCCCCATTTGCAAATGAGTCGCCAGCATAATGACCATGAAGCTATTTACTCAACAACAAATTGCAAACCATTTTGCACACTCCATTGCCTCTCCGTTTTTCGCCTCCTGCTGCCGTTTTGGGGGCCTGTTCAATTTTCATTAATTTACTTATAATTATTTGCTGACATTTTCATATTGACTTTTTCCATGGCCACTGCGCCTAAACAATTGAAATTAAAAATTCAAACGGCAGCCGGGGGACCCGGGAAATTGGTTCTTGTTCCCTCAACAACAATAAAAAAGCAAAGAAATGAAAAATATGCGCCTGTTAACTTGTTCATTACCCTAATGGAGCGTTTTCCCATGCATTCTTCTTCGTAATGTCCCATTCCCATCGCCAGTCTTGAATCCCAGTCCCACACACACACACACACACTTCGCATCCCTTTGGCCTTTTTTTGTCCTCTTTCCTTCTTCAAGGCTGCCATCGTCGAGATGTTGTCCTTTGGCTCGTTACACTTGTGTCTCTTTGGCGTTGTGTTCCTTTTGTTATATGGGGCAGGGAGCATTCCTGCCTGCCTTAATAGAGTGAAATTCCTCACTGTTGTATATTTCATTGAAATGACATTTTAATTAATGTCAACAATTTTGCTATTGCGGCAAGTCGACGCACTCATTATGACGGCCTTTCGGCGCACTTTTTCCTGTCTGTCGCCTTAATGTGTTTATTATTTTTAATTAGATATTGTCATTAAAATATAATTCGTTGAAGGACGTCTAAAGGGAATTCCACAGAAGATTATTGTTTTAAGGGTTAAGTGGTTATAATCTTTGCTGGTAGCTTGCAGACAAAATAAACTAAATAAATGGCAGGCTTTATGTTCTGCCTAAAGTGTGTGACTCATAAATACAACACACAAAGTGGACACAGCAGAGAGCATATCATAGTTGGAAATTCAAAGCAAAGTCAAGTACTAATCACAGCTTAGTGTCTGGATTAAACCCTACATACGTCTCTGCTGTCAGACGAATGTTGGCCAAAGTCAAAGAGAGAATTCCAAATGCCAATACCAATACTCCGATACCCCACTCAAAGCTCTATTAAATTATACACAAGAGACCGACAAAATATAAAGCGAAACAGAAACGAAAGGGACAACGACAAAGAATCTTTTCTTTCATTTTGGTTAAAAAAACTTTTAGTTACAATAAATTATATGCAACAGTTGAAAAAAAAAAAAGGCACAGAAGCCCCAAAAGATGCCAAAGAGTTAACGATGTTGTGGGGTAGGGCAGGACTTCAGTGCGGGCCCTCGACATGTTTTTTGGGCCAAATAAAGCACTTGAGGGAATTGCACATAAAACGACTGACGGATGGGGTTTTGGGCCCTCGAATCGCTCCTAGGCCCATCATTGGCATGTGGCGAAAAAAATCTTTTCATTTGGGAAATGCCAAATATTTGCAGGTAAAAAATAGAAGACGCCGACAAAAAAAAGGGACAAATCCCAATATGCCAGGCACTTTATTGCAATCCCTTTAAATAAGTTTTCCCTCGTTCTCTTCTTTTCTTTTTGCTTTTAAATTATTTGCTACCTTAGCCGGGGACATGACCTGGACTCCATGGAGGAATCCTTGGACTACTCCTGAACGTGCAAATGCGTCAAACAAATGCGAGAAACACTTCCATGTACCAGCATGCGTGTGTGTGTTGTGTGGTTGTGTTTTCCCTTTTCAAATCCTTTCCTTTTTTGGCTCCCAGCAAAGGCAAATAAAATATGGAATTACTTAGCGGCAATGTCAGAGACATTGTGTGCTGTGCTGTGTCTGTCTATTTGCTGGCAGTAGGTTGCCTTTGTGCCGGCACTGTGTTGGATTCTATTTGCACTGATGTGATTTGTTTAGAGCTCTCTACTCGCAGCAACAAAGCAAGCAAATGTCCCATATGTCAGGTTGTCTTTAAATTCTCGTTGCGAGTACTTCGACTTTGAAGGGGAGCACCAGCCCCAGTGGCAGCAGCAGCAGCAGCAGATGATGTGTGTGAGGGGGGGATTAGGGAGACTAAGTGCTACATATGTATGTGCTCTGGCAGGGGCTTTAAAAGTAATTTTCCCATGTTTGTTCCAATTGTTTTTACACTTGAAGCACAAACAGCTGCACACAACCCGCCCGGCATATGATTGATATTTCTGTGTGGGCTGCCGGAGAGGGCGAATCTGTGCTGAGAACTTTCCCATTAGACCAATCTTCTTACGAATATTCGCGCATTTTAACAATAAACTTTGCCAAGTTTCTTTACTATCTGGAATTATTTCCGTTTTGCTCATTAAAAGTGAGGAGAGAAAAAAACTTTGGCCATCCTGCGAATAAATTTTTGTATTAAAAACGTTTTTCGTCTGACACAATTTGGCACGCTTCATAAAATTGTGGCATATAAATAAAATGTTCTTAAGAAAAGAACGGGCTTCGCGGGAAGGGTTGCTCGAGAGGCTTGAGGCTTGAGTATCTGAGAAAACTCATCAGCAATTCAGCATGCGTGGCTCTTATGAAAACTTGATGCCTTCGTGATGACACTCATTGTCTTGAGTGAAAAGTGTGGCAAATGACATGAATGTAGGAGTAGGGGGATTTCGCCGTTCATCTGTTCAGTGGAAATTTCAAGCATAACTGGCAAAGCTTTTATAAAATTTCCAGAACACCCACACAATTCAGTCGCGGCCCGATGCCTTTTGTTTGTGGGGGGCTCCTCTTTTTAGACATTTTGCAACGCATTTCTCCTGAGCGGCAAATGACTTTCAAGCTTTCATTTCCTCTTCAGGCTCGGCTCCGGAATCCACTTCCTCCGTCAGGTGTTCTTTCTCTTGTTGTGTTGTTGTGTTGCGTTATGCCGTGTGTTTTCTTTCAGTGCATAAAAAGTTTTCTAATGAAAAATTCAGCGTCTGCTTCTGCTGCCCGCCCTGAAACGATGACGACAACGGCAACGACCACTCAACCTTCTGAAAGATATACTGGACCTACACTAATGCCCTGTTAAAGTTTTGCTTATGAAAATGCAGCAGTGACCAGATAACTGGCAAATGTCGTATTCAGGAAAGTACTCCCTTAAGTTCCCTGAAGCTGCCTCCAATTGCGAGATGAAAGGTAATCAAATTTCAGTTGCTAGTTTACAGTGCCATGGAACTGGTTCGGGCAAGTTTTCACTAAAAGTTGTAAAGTTTTTCGGCTCCTGAAGGTGACAGGAAATGGAAATTAAGTTTCGCTTGTAAATGTATTTATTCCGCGTTAAATTCGAATTTCTTTAATTGGGTCTCTGATTGTTTTTGTCAAGAGTTTTACTCAACTAGTAAACTACTCTGAAAGTAGTCGTGAAATAGTAGAGAATCGAAACACGACATGATAATGTCATTTATGTACAAAACACACAAACCGTTCTCTAAACATCAGCTCTTTCTCAATTCTTGTTCAAAATTAATTTGATTTTAGTTGAAACATGAAAATTTCATTAAAGCCTCCACTACTAAGACTACCATCCGCATAATTTATAAAGTGTCGAGCTGAAAACTGCCCAGCCAAAGGAGCTGAAGCCGACGAAAGAGCTTCCATCCAACCAACCAACCAACAAATCCGTCCATTTATCCATTGAGCGAAGGTCCAGCATCGGCCATAACAAGGCGTGACTTACAGTGTACTTGAAGGGCCAGAATGAAGCAATTTTAATTTTGTGCTCTTGGCCGGGTAGTAAAACATAGGCAGGACCAGCAGCAACAGCGGCAACAAGCCCAAGATGGAGATGAAAATTTGTGAAGAAAGAGAAAGTCGGAGCTGGAGTGAAGTGGGACTTTGACTGTGAAGTTTTTGCAGTCAAAATGCAGTGGGTGGGTGCTAAAGTGTTGCGCTTCATAAATAAAGAGGGTGAAACCGAAACGAAGGGCGGGAGACGAAAGGAAGGATGTGGCCGAGTTGGTGGTGGAGCGCCTCTGGATCAGCAGTAAACTTATAGCTGTGTTGTCCAGTGTAAAAGCATATTTTCTGCTTTTAATTGCAATATATTCTTTTAGACAAAATGACTGATGATGGCTGGGCTCTTGCTCGCTCGCTCCTTCATCCGCTCACTGCCCGTTCTCTGGCACGAGAAGCAAAAATATATTGCCATGAAATTTGCAGATGGCACAGGAAACGGAAACCCAACGGAGACAGGCATGTCTCCACGCTGGCAAACTCCGTTTGACTGCTAAATGAACAAGGGAAACTCATTCACCCTACCATACACTCGTACAACCCACTTTGCGCAGTTTTCCTTCAGTTGCTCTGGAAAATCTTACACGGGCCAGAGCTCCGGAGGCACTCGGAGGAGCAGCACTGCGGTTGCTGGTCATTGCGGTGCTTGTTGTTCTTCTACAGCTAGTTGTTTGTATCCTTTCTCGCATCCGTCTCCTCGTCTTTTGGCCACAAATAACTCAAGAGATACTCGAAGGGATGAGCGGCTCTAAAGAGAGGCTTTTGTCTTAGCCATCGCGACCGCCATTTTGGATGATGAATAAATGAAGGCTTTTGTGTTTTTTGAACGTGGCCAAGAGAAAATTTACCACTTTCATTTACTCGACATGCAGTTCGCTTTCAGCCCTCAGCCCCGAATGGAATAATTAAAATGTTCTCAACCCACAAATCCCTGGCACATCTTTAAACCTTCAGATCTCTGGCGGGATTATATAACTTTGAATTAATTTATCAACATTTTTTTGGTAGATATTTATCCAGTTTCAAGTATGAACTACAACGCTCATTACTCAGTGAAGTTTTCTCCTCATTCACTCTCTCTGGCTTTTATATAAATTCTATAATTTATTTCACACTGAAATTTCAGTTTTTGCGAGCAGCAGCAGGCAGACGTTGCCACTCACCGACCGACCGACAGACCGGCAGATCGGCAGACAAAAGAGTGCGAAGAGCGAACAAATTTTCGCTGAACTGCAAAAATGGCAAATCGCTGAGAAAACTCATAATTTTCAACCGTCTGCTTTTAACCATGCTCTGAAGGCGGCGTAAATTGTATTATTGGCAATGCCAAATGCACGGACACACACCCAAACCCCTCCTGAACCCCTATCAAACTACAACAAAGTTTCGGATAAAGTTTTATTATACCATATATACATATATTTTTTCTGGGGCCCCCCATCCACCCGCTCAAACAGATGATTAATGAAGCTTTGAAAAGTTGGGTGCAAATTTAATCAAGCGCACAAGCAAATCGAAACAATTGAAGTAAAAAAAGTAGAGGAGAACTTATAATAAGCTCGAAATTGGAACAATATTCGAAAGGGAGAAATAAATAGAAAAAGTCCGAAATGGAATCAGGAAATTATGCAAATAGAGAGAGAGAGAGAGAGAGGGAGAAGGCAGCAATGAGCTTAGAAATAAATTATGCAATGAGTAGGTCTGTGATTTATTACATGATTTTTGACATGTATTTATATTGTTGTTGTCGGTTAGGAATGGAAATGGAGTCTGCTTTGAAGGCGGGGACGGGTAATGAATTATGCAATTAATTGGAAGGAAAATAAAAGTTATGATTGATTCTATCAAAGATTAAGCTAATTATTATAGTTTTGGTATTCACATGCGATTAAATGTCATTTTATATTAACTTTTGTTGAATTGTATTGAACTGATAAATATTACCCAGATAAAGTTTTAATTGTAGATTAGTTATAGATATATGCATAATAATTATTAAATTATTGAAACTTCATATAAAAGCAAACTAATTTTCCATCATTTTTTCTACTTACAGATGATATGATTCTCTTCCGCAACATGTGCAAATAAATGTGAGTTATATTGATATAGGTTAAGGTAAATTTCATTCACATTATCTCTGACAGCCAATCGTCCAATTTAATTCGTTTATTTCTGTAAAGCCTCCTCTAGGGCTTTCGAGTCGTTGAACCCTCCTCTGAATATTGCTAGACTTTTCGCACAAGTAAATCAAAATTAAAGGCCTTCTTATCCCTTATTTAATATTTAAGCGTTACCTTGGAAACCCCTTAATATTTCACGTGAAAATCTACACCTTGAGTTTCTCACACCAGGAACCTCTTCAAAATATTATCTGACCAGTCTCTGTGTGAAATCCAGTTGAGACATTTATTTTCTCAACCCGATGAACCCTTTTCTCATGCACGTGTTTCAAATTGAACAGAAATATTTTGTGTGTAACTCGAGAATGCTTCAATCATTGAATACAAATTCATTCATCATGCGGACCCTCGAACGGCTGTCTGTTTTATAAATAAATTGCATACAACTTGATCGGGTCCTGCCTCGTTCCGTGGATGCCCAATAATCAAGGGGCCGTTTTATGCGTATTTGTTCTTTGACGTATTCATGAGCACCAACTAACGCCATCAATTTTAGGGAGAGGAGGTCCTCCAGCTCTGCAAAGAGACCTCCGACTGGGCATGTCAGGCAGGGCCTAACTTTTGGCATTTCTCGTGGCCACCCTGACCTGAACATTTGACAGGAGGTGGACCTGTGAGCTGGGGGGGGTGCCTGGCTTCTGGCCCAATTATTATCATAATGCCAAATGAAGATGACAACATTGACAGCATGTTGGGTGAGGAAACTTTTAATGATACTGTTAAGGTTGCTGCCAGAACTTGAGGGCCAATTAATCACTGCTACTCAGGACGGTCCACCAGTGTCTCGGTTTGAGTGTCACTTAATTTTTTTATGATACCCCAGCAGTCCGCAGTCTTTCGGTTCCGCCCGCTCCGTCTCGCCGATGGTGCTTGCGTCAAACGCTTTCACGTTCAATTGTTTTATGCCGTCTGCGCTTTGAGGTTACGAGTGGCCTCTATAAAGTGTTTTTCTCCCATGCCCAGTCTCAACCGCAGGGCTGGCACACCCACACCCTCCAATCTACTTCGAGCGAATTGTTGTCGAGACTTTCGAGCCATTTTGAGTGGCGGGGCGGGCAGAAAGTTTTCTCTGCTGGCCGAGAATGAAACCGTCAATTTTGCCGCAAATATACACCAGTATACAGCCGTGCAACGCATAGTCTGGGCAGGGGGGAGCGAGAAATATACCAACTACGGGAAGTTTTTAATGGCCATTGAGGGCAGTTTATGCAGCTGCCACTCCCTGCTGCTGCTGCCACTCCGTTTTGTTGGTATGTATTATTAAATTAGTTGCGGGCGATTTGTGGTAATTAGGGTGCAATTTAATAGCTCTTTGCGGGCAGCATCCCCACAAATGTACAGCCACATACTCATACTCATGCTCATATCGGTTGTGGTATGGGCAATGGAACTATCATCAAGATGACATCTCTGTGGAGTTCCATTAGGTGCCATCAATAAGGTAATCCTTTCGATTAGCCCCCACACACACACACACAACTCGCTCTCTCCATAAGCTTTGGTACTTCAAAATTGGAAACACAAATCCCTCCGTGTCCATAATCCTCTTGAAGGGGAGTAGGGAGTAGTGGAAGGGGAGTGCCATGAGGCATGTGAAATTCTGTGCGTGCATGATGCTGAATCTTATTTGAGGCATCAGCATCAGCATCAGCATGCATCATCATCAGTTATTTATGCGTGGCACAGCGTTGCATGGCTGCATCATGGGATGACAACATCTGGCCAGACTTCTCTCTGGATTCACGCTGTGTTAATAACGCGCCAACATGCACACGCACACATGCACACTCGCAGTGAGAGATGGGATCCGCATCAAGTCTACGCAGTCGCCTCCTACACAATGTCACCTGGCATCTGGCGGCGGAAGGAGCATTTCGCCTTGGAGTAGCGGCTCGGCTCGGCGTATGAGTGCGCTTGGAAGAATTCTGGATGACAGCGGGTGTAGCTAAACGCATTTAATGGCCATCGCTGTCGTGTCTCCCCTGCTGGGTGCACCATCTCCAGGACATGCTTCGCCTTGCAAATTGCAATTAATTAATTGAAGTGCTTGAGCTGCTGCTGCTGCTGCTGCTGCTGCAGCCACCGCGTTGCCTATTAATGTCTGCACAATGCCGGTGGCTCCCGTGCTCCTCACCGTTTAAATGGCTGTCACGTCTGTTACCCTACACAACCGCTGGAATGCTCCTCACTCGAGAACCTCCACTCGTCTCTTATTTATGTGTCTTAATGGCAGAGTCAGCAGCCTTGTGGCAGAGCCAGCCCACACACATAAGTTGGCCACGCTTTCTTAACAGGTTAAGTAGCAGTTGCCTTCGCAAATTGAATAGCAATTGAAAACTCTCTCTCTCTCTCTCTCTCTCTCTCTCGGTGGGCCACAAATGAGTTGTTCTTAAATTGTATGTACAAAATATTCCATTTTAAACGGATTGCAGGCGGAGCTCCACTCTTAACGTAGGCAATTCAGCTGGCGCCCACATTGGTCCGATAATAAAAGATAATATGGGTAAATCGATGAGAGAAGTCAGCAGGTGAGGTGCAACGGAATAATCAGCCATAATACCCAATGTAATGAACGTATGTATGTACGCTTGCATATGTAAATGTACATACATATGTACATATATGCAGCATATGAAAATGTCTTTAATTAATTTCATCTTTGCAATGCGCGAAAGTGCAGAAAAACAACGAACGATCGAAGTGGGGAATATCCTGTAGTAGATTTTTCGTATTTCAATTAAATTATTGGATTAAAATAATACACAAAGTCATTTTATCTCTATTTATTTTGAATATATTTATTTAACCCAATCATAAGTGTATCTAAATATGTGGCAAATAGTTGCTGCTCTCTGGAATCCCCTCCTTTTTCGAGGGTATCAAAAGCACGTGTGAAAAGATTCCAATAATTTGTTGGCATAATAAATTAAAGAATCGCGCTACGATTCTTGACTCCGAGAAATACTTGTAAGATTAGTGCCAAATAGTATTTACGGGTAATTTTTTACGAATTCCTGCTTCATGTGCATGGCTCGTGGCTCTTAATGAAGACAACAAATGTTATGGGACTCCGATGTCTGTGTGATCTTCCCACTCATGTGTTTGTGGGCGGACGTTTCGGCTCGCCAAAAACAATATTTATTGAAATTTGTTCGTAATGATAAAATAAAAGGGAATGACACACGCAAAAATGGCATAAAAAGCAACGAGTGGGTGAATCAAATTAAAATTGCACACACATTTAATATTCATTGAATTCGTTACATTTCGTAACAACAATAATAATGGTGCCATTGAAATTGAATCGCACATTCGAACGAACAGTTAAAATGTATTTCCAAATGTGGCCTTCAAAAAATATGTGCGAGTGGGGGTACTGCCACTCATATTGCCACAAACAGCAAAAATAACTGTAAGGCATAATTTGATTAGATTGATTATTGTCGCCTGCGCCAAGTAATCACTGTGAGTGCTCTGAATTAAAGTTTTCAAGAATGGGAATAGGAAGTTTTGCTGTTTAGTAAAAGTTACATGAAAATTTCAACACAAACATTTTATGTGTGTTTATCTCGAATGAGTTACCTTTCCATTCAAGTGAGTAAGCTCATGATTCACTTCATTTGGCAACTTAAATTCTCGTACATAGTATATCATATCATGTCTTGGGCATTTGATTAAATGTCCATTTCTAGCACAAGCTTATGTCGAGCAAGAGCTATATGGTGGTGTGTATACCCATGCATCTATCAGCTATAATGAATTCAATTAATTTACTCCTGCCAAAAATGTTGGAACACACAAACACACATATGCCGAGGAGAGTTCTCTCACTCATTGTCCCCATGCAGCCTCATCCTCGTCGTCTGGGCCTCATTATGATGAGTGATTGTAGCTGCTGGCCCGTGTCTGCGTGTGTCGAAGATTTCTCTCTTGATATACCCTAGCAGGGGGTATTATAATTTGGATGATTGCCATGCAAAGAAGAAGGAAGAAATGATTTTCTTCGGCTCTCTAAGAGTATCTGCAGAGAGTCTTCGACTCTCAATAACTCTCACTTTTTCTCATTTCTTTTCTTTGTTGGTGTCTTTTGTTTCACTAACGTTCCTTGCGGTTTTATTAATGTGTGCTAAATGTGCCGTCTACTCATAATATACGATCCACTCATTCATATATACTTATGCACTACAGCCGTAACCGCAGACAAACACAGAGAATGGCTTATTTTTATGGAACATCATGAACTTGAGGTTTCCATACACTCCCCTCGCCCTCCTTTGTGAGTGATTTGTTTGCCCAAGATGATGCCAAGGCCATCTATGTGAAGTGTATGTTTATATATCACAAGTGCCGGCAATTTTCATGTGATTTTTCTCGCTTTTGTTTGGTCGTCGGTTAGGGGGCAAGAACAATAACCCGCTGGCTATTTATTATTTTCCCCAGGTTGCCAGTGGTACAACAGAAATGGGGTCATCGTAGGGTTCGAACGAGATGAGGGAACATTTTCATGAAAATTAAAATCTTTCCTGTCGGTTTCCATGTTGATTTTCAATTGAGCCAATCTAATCGAATGTATTCAAACCCGTATCTGCATTGAAACCAAGTCGGACACCGCTCACTGCAGCTACCCAATTTAAATTCAAAAATCTGCAGCCAGCTTCCCGGTTTTGCGCGGGACAGCGACATTTCAGAGCCAATTTCACTCGGTTCCAATTTTCTGCCTGAAACCAAACTAATACATAATTAGTTCAATTTCGGCTGTTGTCGATGACAGCGTCGCATTTTAACAATTTTTGCTGCTCTGCAGTCCCTTTCTCACTGCAAAATAGCTGGAAAATTTGGTGCTGCAGCTGAAAATGTTTGTTGAAAACTCCTGCCAAAGTGGTACGTAAATTAGGGAAATTTATTCAGTCAGAAAGTTTTTGGCCAAAGCCCAATTGAGGTTTATTGGCCAAAAAACCCACAACTAATGTACAGAAATAAGCCATTGCGTTCATATAATCTAAATATCACCATGTCTAACCATTAAATATCAATCTAACAGCAATTCTCTTTCTAAATTATACTCTCTGTTCTGTGGTATAGTGTGTTGAGTCCCAATAATAATGAAAGTGCCAGAAAATGTCAATAGAATGTTGGATGTATGGGGGCAGCTTATCGGTACTATTTCCAGCTAGCCTTTTGCCTCTATTTGGTAGTCAAGTGTAAAACTGCATTTGCCATTAAATATTTTTCATGTCCAATTCTCAAGTTTTTTGGCCAAAGCAGAAAAGCAGAAAGCAAATAAACATAATGCGTCTATTTGCCACTTAATGAATTCTTTTCCACAGCAACAAACAGAACCCAAAAACCTACACAAAAAGAGATGGCAAAAGTCACACAGAAAGAGATAGCAGAGCAGTGAAAGATAAGGAGAGAGAGGGGCTGATAGAGATGGCAAATGGCAAACCTGTGTCCTGCATTGTTCGGCGGCAGCTTTATTTCTTGGCTTTTGCCAACTGCCAACTGGCAACTTTCAACTTTTGTCGCGCCCTCTCGGTGCTCAGTCCTCAGCCAAGTGGCAAATAAAATATAGCTGCCACTCCTCTTCGGTTGGTGTTTTCGGGGCATTCCTGGTAAACAAGGTCTGGAGACTGCCGCAGAGCTGGTTCGCTTCTGTGTCTGCCAAGTAAAATGTAATTGTAATTTTTAATTTTAAGTGCTCTGCCGAAAAAAAAAAAACTCAACAACGAAATAACGAGTGAATGCGGGGAAATGTTCTGTGCGCCAGCATTACAAATGTTAATTGCGCAACACATAACTCATAGCGAAAACAGAGATTTCTGGGAGGAGACAGAGGAGGCACCAGAGATGTCTGCACGAGGGCGTAGACTTTCCTTCCTTGTGAAGCACTTTTAATGAGTTGTTGCAGCGAGTAAATCCTCTCCTACTTCAGGTGACAAGATATTTGATGTGAGATGGATATATGGCAATTATTTAAAAACGATGAAGGAAGAGCTTCCCATCAGAGATGTTTGCAGAATAAGCAACAAGACTCCAGTCGAGAATATGTTTCCCCAGCTGCTCCTTAATATTTAATCTCCTATCAAATTTAACTCCAACTTGCATTGTTTCCCTTCCGCGTTTACTCCCTTTCTTTCTCTGACATGCGCTTGATATTATTCGTTAATTGTAAGTGCGCGGGGAAGACCTTCTTGGCTTAACTTCAAAGAATAGTTGCCATGGCTCTGATTGAACTCCGTTGAGTGCCTTTCCGGGTGCATATCCTTATACCTGATGTCACGGGAGGAGGATGCCGCCACTCAAAGGAAACTTTCACAAATGCTTGCGATTGGCAGAGCGGCAATATAAACTGCACGCTTCCTGTGTGTGTCCCACTGCCACGCCCACTCGCCAGACCCTATAGGATTTCTGCACTTATGCCTTTTGTGCGATACTTATGGGCGGCATTGTAACTGATAAAGGACGTCTCCCAGCGCGCGTTTGCCATCGGCGGCTTGCAGCTGCAAACTTGCTGCAGGACAAAGCATAAATTCCACGTATAACGCGGCCCACATGGGGCCCATGAAGCTCTACGTAACTGCCGCAATATCCCCTCTTTTGAGTCACCCGCACTGACCATTGTCCGAGGTCGGGGGTCCCTTTTTGTGCCTCGCCAGTATTCGCTTTCCCAGCAATTGCAATTGTTTTCTATGGTGCCAGCATCGATGATACGGTCATGACTTGCCCCAGCGCTATCTCAGCCATTTGGCCCCCCATTTGGTCCACTGCAGGTCGGTCCCTCTGCCATTATTCCAGCTGTATCTGCCATTGTCGGTTTTAATTTTCGCCCTCCGTGTGCCACTGGTTGCGATTTTAATCAGCCTGACATCGTTGACTGCCTTCTGCTGTTGTTGTTCTGTTCACTTGCAGTTGATTATCGCATTTGCACTTGACCACCCTACGACCCTGCGACTCTCTAATCTGGATTGCCTTATCGCCTAATCATTATTAATCGCTTAAAGGCTTTATGTTATGCCTTTGGGGAGTTTAAATCTGTTGCTTAAAATGAGGGAATCAACAGAGTTGGGTTAAGGGAGAGATTATTGTAGTTTATTTTTCTTGTTTGGGCTGCCTAATGAGCAGTTTTTTATATAATTCGGTACGAAATGAAAGTTATGTGCGGAAAAATATTTCAGCACTGGCGAACTTAAAAAATTTACATTAATTATGAAAAGTTTTGCGTGAGTGCAAATTTCAGCGTTGAAACCACAGAGATACTGCCTTGATTTATTTGCATCAGTGAAGTCCGAAAAGTACATCAAAGATCATCATAAAAATATACAAAAATCTGTATCCCACTCTACTTTTTTTCCAATCATTTTATACAATATCTAATCAACATTTAAAGTCGTATGAGATAAAAGTACATTTAGGAAGCAGTTTATAACTCCATTCATCCAGAAGCGGTGTTTATGTTTGTGTCCAAAACATACATAAGCACAAATGGAAATGTTTCTGTGGCTGTTCCTGGATTGGGCCTATCCTAAGCGCATTTCCCATCACAGCAGCAGAAACAGCCTAAACTCCCCAAAGTGGGGGATGTGGCTGCCAAAAAAGAAGGAAAACCGGAACAAGCAGAGCAAACAGATAACAAATTAAAAATCTGGTGTGTTTGCCTGCACTGCGTGTGTGTGTGTCTGCGGCCGGAGCTCTGACTGAGCCCTCCCATCACACTGTGTGCAGGCTGTTCCATATGTTCTGTAATATTTTTTGGTTACATAATTATTTTGGTTTTGCCTCTGGCGGATGTGGTCGCTTAACTGCATTTGGTTGGGTTGACTTTACCGGGGACTCGGAAAATGCATTTGATGAAAATTTATTCATCCCCAGCCACCCATCCCTTCCTTCCCGCTGGTACAAACAGAACAGGAGAGAGAGGGAGGAGGAAGAAATTCAATAAAAGCCAATCCCGCTATGCCATTGTCGGGTCTGTGTGTCCGTGTTGGTCAATTTTTCTAGCTAATGATTTGGTTTCCTGTCGGCCAAATGTGTGCGTGCCTGAATGCGGTTCCGGATGAGGCACTTCCCTCTCTCTCTCTCTCCCGCTCTCTCTTGCGCTCTCTGTGTGTGTGCTAAATTTATGGCTTGCCAAGTGGTTAATTGTGAAAGCGAGTTCGCGGCTGGGGCGCTGAATTGTGGATATCGTGGATGGGCTGCTGGCTTATGAGTGAAAATGGGGGTCGGCCGGGAAACAGTAGCAGGTTAAGCGGAAAATTCTGTCTGTAGAAGTGTCTCTTAGAAGCCAGAGCAACGTTTATTCAAGTGTCGATCCAATTTCATATTTCTAGCAATATTCCCAGTACATGCAAATTTCCATGAAAATATCTACATATCTCTGATGCATGTGAATTGCTCACTGATGTGGCATTACTAATTCCCCATTCCCTCTGCCATTTCCACAACTCTGGACTCTGGACCACGACCCGGTAAATCCACAACTAATGAGGTTCCGCCTCACACACACACACACACACACCCCGGGGCGGACAAGGCGTTGCTTTGCATATGCAAACACGCAGCCTCGTATATGTATATTCCCATTAGAGTTACCGCCTGGTCGCCTACCCGTAAATTCTGTTATTTGTTTGGGTCAGTGGTGGGTGGGTGGCTGAGAAGGTTCGATCATGAAACGCCACCTAATGAGAAATCGTATTAAACTACAAATTTAATCCTCCAACTAATATCGCAAGCACGCTGGCAGCAACACGCACGACTTACAGCTGCGACACTCTGACAATTTCTGTGTATAGAATATATTTTCGAGAGTAAACCAGAGTACACCCTACAGCCAAAACTAAAACCAAACTGAACTGAAAATATGTACAGGCGATTGAATCAATTAAAAGTTTGCCACCCAAGTATGCAGCACACCAGTCTCCAAAAGAGCCAGAGAATTGTTGGGTAAATTTACCCAAAAATTAACAACAACCAACCAACAGTTGGCCAAAGCGGCAAAGGGAAAATGCATTCCCAGATGGTGCAGAGTGCAAGGAGGAGTGGTGTGGTGTGGTGTGGTGTGGGGCAAAGTAACTTCAACTTGTATGATAGGTAAAGTGCACAAGTTGTGGCAAATATTTTGAGCGCACTTTATTGACCAATACTCGTGTGCGTTGTAGCTGCCAGTCAACCAGTCAGGAGGAAGATGTGAGTGGCAGAGGGAGGACAGCAATTGATGTTGCCTCTTGAGCAGCTGATTGTGGGGGGCTGACTTCTGACAAACTTCCATGCAGTTTGTGTGCATTGAATGGGAAAGCTTGACATTTTTTAATTGCAACCAAGTGCTGGACTAGCTATTATGTCATGTGAGTGGATAAACTCTGAGATTAATCAATTATTGTTAAGCTGGGGATCAATGGGGGAATTCCCCAGAGCCACTCCAATGAGACTTAAGGCAGTCCCACAATGCTGCAGACTTAAGGAATAGCTACCAAAATAGCTACATCCACAGACTGCATACGAGTAGAAGCCATAGAAATTGATGGGTTTCCACAGCCCGCATGTAAATGACAAAAGAAAAACCCAGACAATTGCATTTGTGTCAACTGAAATGCAATTGCTTGAAATTTTAATGAAATTGAACTGAACTGTGTGCTGTGCAGGAAAGGCAGCTGCCGCATAAAATAAGAAGTAATTGGCAAGCAATAAAAAATGGCCAAGAAAACTAAGAAAGAATGAAAATCAGTAGTTGCCTGGCTGACGGGGCGGGACGAAAGAGGTTCCGACATCAACGACAGCAAATGGAAATGGAAAACTTGCACTCGTCCGTCGAATCTATTTGCACTAAGTGTTCGTTAGAAAATGTTTGCATAGCAGCACTCAACGTCATGCAAAACACATGTAGAAAGGGGGGCTTGCAGTCGTTGCAGGGACAGGAAGAGGAACAGGAACAGGAACAGGGTCTGGAGCTGAAGATTGAGAACTGAGAAAGCAAGGCCGAGGCTGTGCCAAAGACTGAAACTGTGCCGGAGATTTTTGCAGGACATGGACGATGTGCGCCTTGTCTGTGATCTGGTTGAGTGCGGGAAATCAAAGAAAATCAATAAAAGGCAAATTGACGTAGGAAAATAGAAATGTGCATCATTTTCACTTTATGCAAATTGCAAAATGTGTGATGAAGTCGACAGCAGCTCAGCGATGATGGCGGTGGCGGATTCGTATTCACTCCATCTCTTGCGAATGAGAGTGCGAGTATGAGTATATGAATGAATACAAATAGAGAAAGAGAATTTGTGTGTGTGTGTGTGCGCCTGCCACTGTGTTTGTCATGTGTAAATGCAATGGCTGACAAAAGGCATTTGCATATTTAATGTTATTACGTTATTTTGCATGGCATAAAAAAATGTATGTTTGCATGCGACAAAACTCTCAGACGACTCTCAGATTCATGCTCGTGTGAGTAAGCGATGCGAGGCGCAGCCCGTGCCTTACTCCGCATATTCGTTATATTTCCCACAAAAATTTCGCACATTTCGTTACAACTTTTTAGCAGTGGGACTCGTTGGGATTCTTGTTCGCCATCGCCATCGTCATCGTCATCAGCATAAATAATAAAATTATTGTGCTGCCAGTTTGAATTTACGCCCAGCCAGCCAGCCCGTTGCCATGGAATAGTGGAGTAAATATTGAAAATGCACAACGAAAAAATAAAATGAAAATGAAAATGCCATTAAAAACACGTTTCAGATTTCATGATGAGAATAGTGTGGCAGCGCTCTCTGGGGAGCATTTATGCCTCCACTATCTGGTGTGGCCCCAAGTCATCAAGTCTGATTGGGATACAAAACTATCACAGAATGCCATGAATGTCATCATCATTGAAGGAGAGTGAGTGCGAATCAATACTCCAGTGGTTTCCGGGTTAAGGCGACTCCTACCAAGGGATTATAGCTACTGAAAGGAGCAGCTAAGAAGCATCAAATTTAATGTAGCATAGCAGGGCAGGCAATTTCCCATTCTGAGCGAATATATCAGCAGGAGACAGTCGTCCATTTATAATTTTAAATTCTGCATCATCATAATCAAAGCTTAATGTAGTAGCACATACGCAAGAGGATCTGCCTCAAAGGGCACGCACATGGCTCTAGGAGTAGCCTCCTTAAAGACTTCCCACACTGTGTTGCTGCTGCTGCCGCTGCCTCAAAGGACGCCCACACAGTGCTGCTGCTGCCTCAAGGCACTCGCACACGTTTCTAGGCTGCTGCTGTGCTCAAAGGACTCTTCGCACACACAGCAGCACCAGCCAAACGAGCGGCCAAAAGGCAACGTGTGACTCCAGTCACTTGACATTGGCAGGAAACCAAAGGCCAAGTCAAGAGTGCGATAGAGCCCTGGCCTACATACATTATATAGGGACCAGCAGTCAAAGACCAGGATGTGTGTGAAACCACGATACATATACAGCAGGGTGAAAGTAGTGAAGAAGAGATAGAGAGAGAGAGAGAGATTGTGGTGGCAAAAAGAGGAGAAGAGAATGGAGAGATGGCATCTTCTGGCCGGCAATCATGGCAGCCGCAAATCATCATGGATATTTCGAAAATTTCATTACATTGTTAGTCTGTGCCGGGGTAAAGGTGGATCCTATCCAACACCCAGCATCCCTTGAAGCAACATCCTTCTCATTCTCTCCCGCTTCCTTTTCTGCCAACCCCCACTACCACTCCCACTTTCTCTCAGTGTGCACTTGGCTGAATGTTATCTACCATTCCAAATGATGTCAATGAATGGTTAGATGAGGTGTGCATGTGGCTGTGTCTGTGTGTTGTATAACTTCACACACACACACACACACACACCACTGAGAACACACAGTTAATGACGTCTCTGGCTCTGTGCAGTGGAAATTCCCTAGCAGCCAGGAAAAGCAGTCAGAACGTACGGCCGCCTTTCATTTCTCCCCAAACCATTTCCCTCTTTTCTTTTTTTTTGTTTTTTTCCGGACCCCCTTCCTGTACGATGCCTAGCATTCTGGTCTATTGTCTCATTGTCTGTGCGCTCATGTATGATTTTTTATTATAAATAAGCTTGTAGGCATGTGTCAGGCCAGCAGCAGCAGCCGAGGCCTGGGAATGGTACGTGGGCCCTGTGTGCCAACTAAAACTCGGGCCGTAATCTGAAATGGTAGAGCACCAACGGCACCAACGGCAGCAGCAGCAACAACAGCAACAACAATGCCTGGCAATCATGTTGTAACTGCCAGCAACAAAAACAGCAGCAGCAGCAACAATAGTAATAACATCAACAACAGCAACAACAAGGACAACAACAGCTACGACGAGTAAATGTGTTTTGACATTAAAATTTAAGCTTTCAAGGAAACATTTGCCGGAATTTCATTAGATGAATGCCGATTGTTGGTTGTGGGCGACTTTAAAAGAGGAAGCTGTCGAACTGAATGGGATGCATATGGGATTAGAAAAATATGGATTTGTTTTTTTTTTAGTTGCTGTGCCGGAAACCATGGCTGAAATTGATGGATTACCAACTTTTCTTGCGCAGAATAAAAGCTATCTGCACCCGGAAGCAATAGTTGCAGTAAAAGGGAGGTTTCGGCATGGTTTTAGTTGGAAAGAGATTCCTCATTAATCATTCAGCAACGATTGCCTTTGCATTTCGAATATGTTCAATTAATACAAAACTTTCCATATTCCTTTTCTTTTCAGTTCAAAAATAGACCAACATTTGGAAACATTCCCTCGAATGGTAAGCAAATTTCATCTTGTATGCGAATAGACCATAAGAGGCCTTAAATAAACCTCATTTAGGCAATCTAAATGCCAAGCACTCTCTTAATTTATTTATGAAAATGTATTCCAAGCATTTTACCATACAGGAAAAATTGCCTGCAATTCACATTGAGCACCCATAAATACCCTGAGCAATTGCTATGGCCTTACAGCGCTGTTATCTCAGCGCAAATCTGGGCAATTTAATAAAAAATAAAGACACAATCTACATATACGAGCACTCACCACACATTCCTGTGTGCCTGCTGCATTTGTCTATATGTAGAAACCAATTTGGGGTTTACTTAAAAAATTTCCTAGAACCAGATAGAGAGAGAGAGAGAGAGAGACAAGCAGAACAAAGGGGCGGAAAATCAACCTTTCACTGGCACACAATTTGTATTTCTAAATCGCAAACAAATCGAAAGCCGCAACCGCTCCAGCGTCCTGTCTGTCTGTCTGTCTGTCCGAGCAAAATGTCTCAATTGCAGAAGGAGCAGTGGGAAACCAAGGCAAAGGAAACGAATAAGCATGAAAAGAAAAAGAACAGAGAAGTGCCTTGGGCTTATTTGTCGATTGTTGGTGGGTGGCGAGGGAGGGGGAGAGGGTGATGCAACACTTTTTGCTCAATCCCCAGGTTTAAATGAATAATGGCTTCGCCGTCGCCGTCGCCTTCGCCTTCGCATCCGTTCAAGCCAATTTCAATTCCAAGCTATAGTCCTGGTCCCAATCCAACACCTTTCGGGAAACTGTGGCTGTGTCATTTCCATCAGTTGATTGCCATTATGTTGTTAAGGTGAAAAGCGCAGTGACATTGTTCCTGTTGCTGCTGTGGCATCTGTATTGTGACACTTGAGGCAGCAACATAGTGCCATGAATTGTCTGTCGTTTCTCTTATTGTTCTGTTGTTGAGTGGAAAATGAGTTTACACTTAAGTAAATCACTTTTGCGCTTTCATATTGACAAATGAAATTATCCTGCAACAGCCACAGGAAGAGAGAAAAACGACACACGACACAGGAAAAGTTTCAGCCCCGAAGCACGCACACGTAAAGCATTGCGTAGACGCAATGTGTATGCAATCCACAACCATCTCCACATCTCCAACTTCAACTCTATCTCCATCTGCATTGTTAACTTGTTTATTAGTTTATGGGAAATGGAATGGGACAGCAAAGGTAGGGAGGCACATGCTCGACCTGTGACCCCCAGTGACCCACAGTGATAAAGGAAACTTGATTTCAAACCCAAAAACTTCCAAAGGGGTCAGAGAGGTCTGCAGAGCATACTCAATTTACAGGCTAATTTAATATGCAACCCAACCAAAAAACGAGGAGTAAAATAAAGGCACACAAATACATTGAATCCTAGTAATTGGATTTTCCCAAAGTTATTGTCTTCAGGTTGCTCTCCTCTCCTCTGCTCGCCTCTTCTCTTCTCATCTCATCTCAATTTTCTCTTTTCTTTACACATTGCATTTGAAATATCGGAAAAAGTTTTTTGGATATTCGTTTTTCTGTAAGAAAAAGGGTTGAGGCTCGCTGCTACATATATGTATATGTATATGTATATGTATATGTATTTATGTACATATGTAGTACATTTGTATGTATGAGATATGCATGTTAAGTCACGGCTGACCAAGCATACAAAACTTTTAAATGACTTTTGCTTACTCTTCTGCCCAGAGAGAGAGAAAGAGCAAATCTGGGGGGGGCCACAGAGGCAGCAGTTTCTCGTGTATAACAATAACTTTTCGCATGTAAGTTTAGTTTAATTAAAACTAAAAAAAAAAATAAAAAAGCAAATAAGACAAAAAATTGTCAACTCTGGGAAGTTTCCGCATTGCATTTTGAGACTTGTCGACAGAACTATTTCAATTTATGTAACACTGCACGTCGGACTTGGCAACTTTTTGAATTCTTTGCTTCACTTCCCTGTCGGAACAACCCCTATATGAGCATACTTTTTGATATCAGAGTGTGTATGTGACTGGAATATGTTAAACTTTGTAGCATCCCACCCCCAGCCACCAAGCAATGCACAAGTTTCTCCTTGTCTCAGTACTGCCTCGTTTCGATGGCAATTATTTAGCTAATTTGAGAGATTTTGTGCATCAATATGAATAATTCCTTACATTTTTGTAAAGTATAAACAAAGATCACTGTTCTGTTTAGCCGCAGAAAATTACTCGTACTTTCACGGCAACATGGCCATAATTTTGCCATCAAAAAGTTATCTTTTTGCTTGTTCCACAAACTTATATCTGACACACTCTCATACTCAAGAGCAGAAGCTGGAAAAATACCTTAAGCTCTGCCGTCAGACGCCTATCACTTGGCTGGAAGACGCTCCCTGACTTTCTTGTCTTTCGAAATTTGTGCCGTACCTGAAGGTACCCTGCAGGTGTGGTTAAATACAATTTTAATGAATATGAAGGGAGAGGTAAAGTGATCTACAAAGCACAGGGATCGAGTAGATGATTCATTAAAAGTCCTCTCAACTCTTATAGTTCAAGTATGTATCGCTTTCCTTCTGCATTTGTTTATGCAAATTTGTATAAATTATAGACAGTTTTAGTTCCTGTACTCACATCTCTCTCTCTGTAGAACAATCTTCTTGTTATGTTGATTATTTTCGGCTGGCTGTTTGCTATATTTCAGCGCACAATTTCCTGCCGCCACGAGCTCTGAAAATATCAAAAGGCTGACTTTTAGCTTTTATATTTATGTATGCGTGCATACCCTTGGCAAAACATTTTTGACTTTAAAGGAAATACTTTTTCTTCACCAATAAGAAACTGAAAGGCGAAATTAGAGTATGTTTCTTTTGAATGTTTTCCTGAATAGTTTGTCAAGCCATAAAATACAAGGGATCGCTTCCATTATATTCGACCAGCTCTTAATATAATAAATGAACATTTGTCATGAAAAAACCAGGCAGAAAGACTGCTCAAAATGTTCTTCTTTTCGCCCAAAATGTTCCAATATTTTCCATCATCTATGAAAGGGTAATAAAACTTTCGTCCTGCCACAGCTGTTGTACGTTTCTTTCAACCATTTTTGCGTCAGCGCATCCTATGCCCCGCACACACTCGAACCGGCATAATATTTATAATGAAAAGTGTGCAAAGTGCAGGCATAAGTTGCAAGTTTTTGCCAGGCCCTCGATTCATCCACATAACCGTAAGTACGTATCCATAACATCCCCCCGGAGCACCCCCTCTCTCTTGCTGAGAGTGCTTTGAACCTGCTGCACCTTCCGCTGTAACTCAAAATAGTTTTTGTTGGCATTCTGATAACGTGGGGTAGCGTATGGGTAGCGTTAGTCTCTGCTATCAGCTGCTTCCTGTTGTTAAGTTTCTGGCAGCCAACTGGTACGCAAAGTGGGTTAACAACTGCAAAATGTAGCTGGGTGCCAAAGGGGAAACTTAATGTCTTATAACCAGGAATATTGCATAGGCAAAAATCAATTCAATTTCGAAAAACACACAGACTCCGACAGCACATTATGCTGATGCTCATTGTAATCTCTTCCGACGACGACGACCTCCCATGAGACTCGACACAATGCCAAGTGGTTGTAAAAATCAAATGTTATAGACACAACAAGTAGGAGGTAAGGGAGGTTAGGGAGAACAAGAGCCAGGGACAACACAATCTGGCCAACACACAAAAGTCAATATGCATCCTGCTGGCGCATTTCTCAAGTTGGATAATACTGTGGCAAAGCTATGCATGGGGGAGTATGTAAAGGTCGTTCCGTTATTCCTTTTTTTTTTTGCGTACATATTCCATACACATACGAGGGAAGTCCGAGAAGTACTTTAGACCGTTGGAAGTGCTTCCAAAATGAATTCCAAAATTCCTCAGTCAGAGCATCACTTTTTTCAAATCAAAAACTTTCACTCTTTACTTTTGAAACGCATCGCAGCTCTCGCTTAGGCTGTTGTCTGTAGCACTCCTCGAATATTCCGTACACCCACAACATTTTGCAACGTCTTAGTTTTTAGTTAGAGTGTTGTCCTTTTTTTACTGTTAATCGGCTGCAAAAACAAAATGTATTCGAGTGGCAAAAGTTCCAGAAAAGCAGCTGCATCCAACTGTGAATGCAAACAGGAGAAAGCAGCAGGGGCCAGGCGGCAGGCATCAGGCATAGGAAGGAAACAGTTACTGAAAGATTCCCTAATGCGGTTTCCACACATCAGACCTCTCCCTCTCTGTCGCACTCTCTCCATATCTGCTGGCATTTGCTGCTAAATTGTTGCCCCAGAGTGCCTAATAGCAATTCAATTTGTTCTTAAACGTAAGCTTCAGAGTGGCAACAGCTTGAATTCTCACAGAGCCAGAAAGCTGCCAGGAAACAAGGATTCGAAGGGTACTTTACAACTAGAAAGGTCTCGAGCTGTTAACTGTTTCGATATGAAAATTATTTGATGATTTGCTGAAGCATTCCATTTCCATTTATGTCCAGAAGCTATGGCAGACATTTAATGAGTTTTTGAAGTCAAACTGAATGATTAAATAGGAATTTTGTTGATGAATAGAGCAACCAGCAGGATACGGAAAAAATATATTGGCTCCTGTGGAATTATGTGAAATATTCGGTTACCATTTTCTGAATTCTTCCTGTGTTACCCATGTTCTTAGCTTTTGTGTGCTGCACACTCTAACGAGTATGATCTGCATTTAATTTCACTCATTGTTCAGGCAAAACAGACTTCCAATTAGCACAAAATCTTCATGCAAACGAAACAAAGGAAACCCATCTAGAATGCAGAAAAATTCGTTATTCAATATCAATGCGCCAGCACCCAAGTGAATCTATTATGCAACTTTGCCTTCGAAATGTGCTCCTTCCGAATATCAAATGAGGTTTTCTATGGCGAGTGTTGAGCCATGGATAAATGAGCGAAAAGCTATTAGGACCAGCCGTAAATTCAACAGTTTATTGGCTTGGCCCCGAAACTGCAGCCAAAATATTTTGCTGCTCCTAATTGAAAATGCACTTGAGCTTACCTTCCATGTGAACCATCGTCCCCGTCCATTGGCCAGCTTTCAGGTACCGCTTCTGTTGAACGGTCTCGTCTAGAGCATTTCTAATGAGCACTTAACAATTACATACCTGCCGAGTGGGTCTCTGCTGGGTGTGGGAATTCCTTGCCATTTCTCTCTGTCCGTTTAGCTTCTCTCCTGCTTTATCGTTCGCGTAGGTTGGGCACATACTTTGCTCTACTTTATTTCCCAATGTCCTCTTAATCAAAAGGCAACTTGACCAGTCCACCAACAAAGACATTCCCCATCCACAGCCACATCCACATCGCCAACGACAAGTAGTCGACAAGAAGGAGCATTGAACAGCCATCGAATTGAAGGGAAGGAAGGAAGGAATGAGCACTAGAAATGGCAACGGTACCCATGCTGGGAGCTTCAGCATTTACCTTCTGGAGTGCACTTCAAGGTGCACTCGTTTAATTGAGTGACCCAAAAATGAACGAGCTGCATGTTTAATTTCTCGCTCTTGTGCCTCTTAAGCACTGATTGAGTTGCTCTTTAAATATTTAAAGATCTCCCTTTGGCAACGACTTGGGAAAGGAATAAGTGTTGTTTGTCAAGTGAAGTCGCCAAAGGGAATCAGACCTGGCAGGTTGTTGCCATAGAAATGAATGCAGCGGCAAGTGCTGCTCCTAGATTGAATGCATAATTGAAATGTACACAGGAAACACTTCCTACTCTTAGAAATTCGTATTAAATTGTAGCTTAAATTCTGAAAACCATTGAAGGACATCATCTGGTTAGCGCTTAGCCCAAAATTGCGATCGTTGCTTCCTTCCGGCGGTTAATATCAACATGGAGCCTGGCATACAAGTCGATTGCATGTTGCTGGCGAATTAATAAACCAAAAGAAGTAAACGGCACACACCAGAAGCACTCATCCATGGGGAGCCAGTACCTAGGGCAGAGTCCTGCAAGCCCACGCACAGTGCGAACTCCTGTCTACCCATTAATGCATGTACATAAAACCAAACTGTGATTTTCCCCACTTCCGTTCTCGGTTTCGCTAGCTTTTTTCTTTCCTTTTTGGATACATCATGAATTTATGCGGCCTGCAGGTTAATGATATGGATACGGCAAGTGGCTCGGGGAAGGGGATGGGGAGTGGGTTCCTGGGGTGGGGCGCTGAAAGTGCTTCAGCTAATTATGCGCATGTCAGGGGGCTTAGCGGATGAGGTCATGTTCCAGCCACATTAGTTGTATTATTCAAATGAGTGAGGGACAAATTAATCGTGCAGAGAAGAACCCAATGAAGTGAGGGAAGTGCCAAATGTAAGGGCTGGGCTGTGCCAGGAAAAGCACTTGGGAAAATGGTCAAACATTAACACTACCAGCTGTTTGGATCCACTTTTGCACTCTCCCTGTCCCTCGCCCTCCCCCTTCCAGGTAATCGTTTTGCTGTGTTTTCCTCTCCTTTACTTTCCTTAGGGATTATTGCGGATTTCATTTGACCCTTAATACGCGATTGCTGCTGGTCATGGAATTGCAACCACTTCAATAACAATCAGGACTTTTAGCCACAATTGTTCCTGCTCCTTTCGAAGCACTTAATTTTTAATAACCACCATTTAAAACGTGCGTCCCACATCTCGCTGCATTGCCACTCGATTCAGATGTCATTACTTGAGTCAACATGCAATCAATGTGATATATTATGAGCCAAGTGAAAAATAATGCAATACAATTAACAATAATTGCAATGGGTATGACACGGGTATGACAAATGTGGTTCGATTGTGTGCAGAATTAAATGGAAAATCCACAGAATTATCCTATCCCTCTACTGATATGTAAGATGTAGCTTTAATTTTTGCTCCCACAGAATCTGTGAACCTGCTCCACTGTCTTTAATTGTCCCTCATAGGAATTCACCTTCCAATTGTGTACCTGGAGCTACGTCCCAGTAGAAGTCTCTTTATCTATGTATCTGCAACTTCCCTAATTGACTTTTTCATAACTCAAGATATCTGCTGGAACTCTTAAACACACGAGTACATAAATCAAATCAAAGAGGGAGGCTCTAACGTTGATCACGTAATTGATTATGTAATGGGCGGAGCTGGCTGTGCCATGAGCAAAGAGTGAAGGAAGGCACACTCCAACGAATTCGGTTTCGCCAAGTGATTTCGCAATTAACAAGAAAAAAGTTGGCTGTCATTTTGGGCATGGTCCCCCTTGCATTAGTGAGAATAAGAGAGAGAGCTCGAGCACACGCAATCCACCAGCACGTGGGGCATAAAAAGTCTCTGCGTTTGGGTCCAGTTGGACCCTTGGACTTCTGTTGTTTCTACTGCTGCTGTGCTGTGGTGTCTAGGGACGTGACAATAAAGCGCCGATCCGTTAAACTATTGTGTGCCATAAGGATTAATGCCATTTACATAATTTTCCCATGTGTGAGTTAGGTAGTGTGACGGTAGTTTGGATTCTGTTGGAAGGCCATGGCGAGGTGTTCGGTCATCAACGTCCGCAGCCAACTCAACCATCGAGAGAACACGCATTTCAGCATTTCAGAATTTTCGGGGGGGATGGACAACCACTCGCACGAACAGCTGCTGCAACATGATTGAGCTTTCAATTTGCTGGCCCCGGAATCTCCCACGGACATTGCCAGACCCTAAACCTAGCCCCGCCCCCAACGCGACCCACTCCAAACCGCCAAACAAGTGGCGCCATCGGAAGCCGAAAGCCCAGCAACCATCACCAATGGAATCCAAAATGTTTTGCTGAACAATTTATGAGAATTTCTCGCTCTCTTTGTAGCGCCAGTTTGAATGAAGATTTGCTTTAATTGTTGCGAATTTAGCTCCAGCATATAGCCCCTCCAGCAATTTCTAATCAGTGCCCCCTCACCTGTCTGCCGGTAACCGGTGTTTGGTTATCTGTTGGGGCTTGCCGTGTATTTCCGCTCTATGGCCATAACTGTACCTCTGACTTGTGCTCGTTCGTGTGCGAGTGTGTTCTGTCGGGATATCACATTTTTCGACAATTACAGAGACAACCGCAGTGAACGGAGCGAACACTGAACACGAAACAGTGTGGCCCTTGCCATCATTGTCTGTCCATCATGCCTGTTAGCATTTGTATTCGAAAATAGTGTATGGGGCGGGGCGTTGGGGGATGGTTGATGGTTGATGGTAGATGGGAGAGCTACAAAAACATAAAAACTTTGCCATGACACTGTCAAACCACAATGGAGTCGCATGCTCTTCCGCTTCCGATTCTGCCTCTCCCTCATGAACACTCGCCTTGCCATGCAATTGTGAAACATAGTTTTCGGTTGCAGGGAGTCCTCGCCGGTCCGCCCACTCGATCCGGGCATATCTCAGTAGCGACAATTGCATTGGAAATTGGATTAAGCCCATGCCACAAAGAATCAACAGCAGCTGTCTGCCAGCAGAGCTTAAAATAAAAAGTGGGTTCGGCCATGACGACTGACAGCGGATTTGTGACATTTTATGTTGGTTGAATGGATACTGATAACATTGATATAATTAGCGCGATATCAAATCACATTGTTAAGTGAAAGAAAACTTATCAAAATCTGTGTCAATTCGTAATGAACTCATATTTCAATCTTAATTTGTCGTAGAATCCCACAAAGAATCCATCAGTGCAAAAAGGGCTCTGAAATGTTGCATCAGCTTAGCATTGGTAACGCTCGTAAAAAAAATCTTTGCCATGTGTTGAACTGACAGCGACTATTGCATTACTCTCTGGCAGCAGACCGGCACTCTAGCCAGACCCCTGTCCCAGACGGCAACAATCATAAAGAATCATGGAGAGAAATTGTTGAACATATCAAGCCATAACTCATGCTTTGTCCTCGTGTTCCTCGAACCTGTCTCGACCCTCAGCTGAATCTCTCCTTCTCTTTAATCTGGTAACCCATATTTGGAGTGCTGGATTTTTGGTTTAGGTCTCGTTTCGTTGACGTGACGTGACGCTGGAATTTTGCCTGGCTGGGCACTGACAATGACAATGCCATCCAAGTCTTGCTCAGAGACAAGCATGAGTCTTAGTTTTTCTCAGACGTCTAGTTGGTTTTTTTCCCTGTACATTTATAAAGATGGAATGTTAAATGCGCGTGCCAGGGATTACACGTGTCAGTGGTCTTGTCAATTGTCCGAATGAAGTGCAAGTTCCTCAATGACAGCATTTGATTTGCACTTTGGCCATATATTCACTCCTCGCAACAAGTTTTAGAAGCTACTTAAATCTGCATCCCCAAGTTTCCGCAACTGAGACTTCCCTTTTTTGGTGGGCCGCCTCCAAACTAATTACTTGACTTAATAGAGATGTCGATGGGTATGCTAATGGCGCCGATGATGATGATGATGCAGCAGCAGCAGCAGCAGCAGATGCTGGGAAATGGAGCACTACACCACGAACACGTTGAGCATTAATAACTTGTGATTTATAGTGAAAGATTAACTTTTTCCTCACCCGGCACTGATGCTGCACAAAATGGTGTTAAATTGCTAGCAGTTCGATGAAACTTTTACCCAGATAGTCACTGTGTGTGGGTTAGATGGAAAGGAAAGTTTGGGAAAGATGGGAAAAGTATTGTGATAAATGGTCTGCGTGAGCGCTGGGTCGAATTTGCCTGAGAAAAGATCAAGTCGTAGTCCGATTCGGGGATTATGAGTATCAACCAAAGTCAGCCACAGCCACAGCCACAGCAAAAACGAAGCCAAAACGAAATCCATTTTAAGTGACAGTCAAAGACACTTGGGGATAATCACTGGTAACATTTGCATCCATTCCGGCTCAGACCAAACATAATGACAATGTCGGCTGCCCCTCCTCAATCTCTAAACTGTCTTTTGTTGTGCAAAAAAACACACACAGACAAGCAAAATGTGGGGGGGGTAGAGCACCATGCATGGAGTGCAGGATAAGTCCATGGCTTTACCCAATCCCCTGCTCGCACATTCGCACTCATTGTACGAGAGACGAGACCCGGCTGCAGGTCCACAATGCCACAATGCACAATTTTTACGCGCTCTACTTCATAAATTAAATAGCAGCAGAGTGACATGCGACACACACACACACACACATGTACTTGTACTTGTACTCGTGCTCGTACTCATCGTGGAAGCATTATTGTCTTGTGCGGTTGTTAGAAAACAAAACGTCAAGAAAAGTAATTCATGGCACAAAAGAGACAGGCCGCGAGTCGGGGACGAGAGACTATGCGAGAGACTAGACGGACCCCGAGCCGAACCGGCTATGACTATGGCAATGTCTGTGACAAAGTTTCTACAAAGCTCTGCCATTCCACCCCACCATATAATCTGCGCCCCATCGTTCTGCTCCCCTACTTTGATATGCCACCATTAAAGAGTAATTTCAATAAGAGCAGCTGCGGTGTCTCCTTAAAGTTGGCAGAGAGCTTTGTAGCATATATTGGAAGTGTGTAATCCTGACCTAATAACAATATTTGAGTAGTGGATTTGATCTTTAGATAGAAAGCTTTTGGAGTGGCAGAATAAGTGAAACATTGCCAGCGGATTGGACTGCAATGTGACACAAATATTTGCAAAATGAATACTTGACATGTAAATTACTCCTTCAAAAGATATTCCGTAATTGCTTACCTTACATTACCCACACTTTTATTCATAGAATAACAGCCGCTTCAATTAATGACACACCCTCCCCCCCACGGCCCATTTTCTGGGCTTTCACTGACTGAATTTGCCAACTTTATTGCATTTATTAATTATGCCCGACTGCTATTTAACTCGTTTGCTCTTTTGGCTGTTTGGCCCATAAAATATTTAAAAAAAAATATGCAACACACTCGTCCCCGACACCGACTGACTGTCTTTCTGACTGTCTGGATGCCTGAATGTGGCAACAATTATTTAATTTGTTTTTTTTTTTTTTTTTTGCTGCACTTATTGCATTTTTAATCGCACTTAATATATCAGTTTGTCGCTCTGGTGCATTGTCCATTGGCGTTTTTATTTTCAATATTTTCTTCTGTTCAATATTTATGATGGCCATAATTTGTGTGATGTTTGGAATCGACACAAAGAGTCCACTGGCGATAGCCTTTGTCTGGAATGATTATAGTTAATCAATGGAACAGGTGTAAAGCCGCAAAAGAACTCCAAGGTTATGTTGCAACAAATAATGTTTCGGGTTAATTAAAATGGGAAATATAAGCCTGTTTTTTATCAAATATATTTCATAGCTTTAAAGCCACGCCGTACAGAGCTCTTTCCCCTTTTAACTGTCTACTGTCTGCTGTCGCTTGTGTATTTTTTTTCAAAGCTAATTTAATCTGTTTGCCCTTTCTCTTTTGCAGGACAGCCAACAATTTAAGCTCTATTCAATGGGAAATACAAAATCACAATAATTGCCAAATCCAGTTAAGAATCAACCCTCAAAAATAAAGGAAATAAAAGATAACTTAAAGACAAGGAAGAAGGGAAAACAAAACCCAGAAAAAGAGACAGAAGCAGCGACGGAAGTCGAGAGAAGGAGAGGAGACTAAAAATTGCCACAGCAAATTGCATGAAATTGCAACAAGGCAAAATAAGAGAAAGAGCAAGCGCTAGAGTAATACAGACAGAGAGAGAGAGAGAGACACAGACAGAAACGATAGCCAACAAAAGAGAGACCAATCCTAACGGGGTCAGTCATTTACTGCACGATTGCCGAGTCGGGGCCAGCGAACTGAAAGTTTAATTGCCTCTCATTCCCCACAGCCAAAAAACGGGAAATATACGAAAAAGAGAGAGGAAAAACTAGAACCGAATGCAACAATTAAAATCAAAAAGTTTTCGACAAGATGCTGCCCCTGCCCAAGCTGTCGAGGCGACAACAATTCTCAACTGCTGAGCGAATCCATCGACAAGTTGCCCAAGAATAAGAAAACCTTCCAGAAGCGGAAGATTTCAGAGGAAAGCGGAAGAAACCTTCACAAAGGAAAGGGTTAGACTCTAGCAAAAAGAGAGATATAGCCAGAGAAGGCACGCTGGAGAGTGGCGAGGCCTTCATAAATTGTCTGCTTCTAATTTGAATGGACTCAGCAGCATTCGACATTCAAATGCATATTTGGAAACTTTTGTTAATTGGTAAGTGACAGTCCGTGTTATTTTATGCTTGATGGAAACGAAAACTTGACCAGTCCTTGGATAACTTCAGGCTCCAAGCCCCAGTAAACAGCAGTGCTCCGCATGAGAGACCGACCAAGAGTAGGGCAATGCGAATAACTAAATGCTAATTTCAAACTTTCAACGCATCTTGAATGGGCTGGGAAAATAAAAAGGCAAGAAGAGGTATCCCAGTGGGGATGCAGCGCATTTGGCATGCTCTAACCACAGCTGTCGGTGTGAAAGGTCATTTAAGAATGAAGAAGGGACCACAAACCTAAGCCATTCCAGAGAAACACTTTTTTGTTTAGCTGCGTCATATTGTAATTACTATGAAAAGGGGCATAGCTCTGCGATCCGAAGCATTTTATACGCTTGCAGACTAAAGACATATCTAAATATATTCATAATTTTTCCTATTGAAAACTAAGTTCTATAGCCAGACAACAGATCCAATGACAGATTGAAATTAATTTAAATTAGTCAGAAAAGCACAAAATCGCAATACCCCTTTGGAAAGGGTATACAAAATACCCGCCGAAAAGGGGCACAATGCTGGAATAAAAGGAACACCCAGAGATAGCAGACCCTCCAAAGAAAGGGTTAAAAGTTGCCGCTCTCATATTTTTCTTTCATTTTTTCTTCTTACTTTTCCCTTCCGCTGTTCATGTTTAGCTCGGCCAAAAGAGTTTTTTATAGTGTGCTTTGCGCTGTTTTTCTTGCAAGGCTGGTTTAAATAGTACTTTCACCTACTTTCTTCAGAGAGTCCAAGGCTCTGCGCGACTCCTGTCGACTCTCCTCGACTCGAGGAAGTTAAAGCAGTTGGAGAGCGGCAACCCGCAGGGATATACCGCCTCAAGAACACGTTGAGGCTTTTAATTATGAAACAATCTCGCCGCGTGCATCCACTGGGCGTTTAGTTAATTTGTGTGTATACGAGTATGTTTCAAGTTTATTAGAAAGCAGCAAATTTGTTAATTTGAATCTCGCAACTTTTACAAGTTTTACCAAAATTAATTTGATGTGAGCATAGCCCTGAGGAGAGAGAGAGATGAAAGATAAAAGAAGAAGCTACCCCTGACAGTTTCGCTCACAATTTGATGAAATTGCGCTGCCATATTAGCAGGCAATTGACTTTGATTAATATCGAGCATAAAACGTTTTCGACTCGATTCAAGTTCGATTTCAATTTGTGGCCCGCATGCTCCTTCAATCGCAGTTCCATTATTATCCTTTTGTGCACTTTGACATGGGATATGGACTGCTACCACATTCTCGGCACTTAATAAAGTTTTTTATCTAGACCCCAGACTCCGAGGTGGAGTTCGACAGTGTATTTAGTGGAAAGCTATCTGATGTGATGGATGGCATCGATAAGTGGCAGACATGCATCTGGCTCTGCACTAAAAAATTGCATTTTATGCCAAAAATAAGGAGGAACGGGAAAAGAGAATTTTAATCTCCCACATTAAACCAAACATTGCATAATTACACTCCGAACTCTCAGATTTCCCGACCCCAATATAAAATGCAACTGCACTTGAGACTATGCTTCAGGGTTGACCACAAAAAAATGAGGGGGTTCGTAGAAATGGAATTCCTAAAAGTTTAGCTCCAAATACTTACTTAATGAGTGGCTCATAAAACTGCTCCTATATAGTATATGAAAGTAAAGTTCCTGTTCTGGGCGGGGAAACAAGCACAAATGTCAGACACAAACAGAAACCTCAACAATTAAACTTTGACTGAGTTCCAAACAAACTGGCAGACCAAACTGCTTTATAATGTATGAAGGTTTTTCTGGCTATTGCCAAAACAAAGTGACTGAAAATTGCACAAGCAACACCCTTCGGTCTCCTGCCTCCTGCCTCTCTTCGTTTGTATGTCTCTAAGTCATTGAAATGGACTTCTGTGCCGGATTTCGGGGATGAGCACAGAAAACAAAGTGTGGAAGCAGAGAAGAAAGCCCTTGTGGTGCAGACATGTGGCCAAGTTGTGAAATTATTTTGTTTGGCAAAGCGTTTTACTTGTTTTTGACAAGGTATTTTTTATCAAGAAGTGGAGCCTTGCTCCATGAACCCAATCAATTTTTAAGCAATTTCAAATGGTAAACTCTCCACAAACATTTATTGCACATCCAGTCATATTTTAACGAAAGACTCGCATATAAAAGTTGAAAGCTTTTTGCCATACAAGTTTGTGCAGCTATAAAAGTGTATACGAATTTATTTGAGAGCTTTCTCAGTGTATATTCGTCTTTGCCACCAGAGGGACCAGTATAATATAAGGCTTTCCCATAATAAATTATAAAATTATCAAAGCTTGGGCGAAAAACTATTATAAAATAGAAAAACTGCTTAAGAACGAATTGGTGTTTGAATAATATATTAAACCAGCAGAGATATCTGTATACTATTCTTCTTATAAGTAGTATAAACCATAATATAGGTGTTGTATAAGTTAAATCTTTGTAGAAGACCTCGTGGCATTTTACCATAATATTTCTGAAATCGTAGGGGTATTTTTATGGGAATAGAATTTGTGTGCTTCTATTATTCTCTATGGTTTTGAGCTTTACAATTTGAGGAAAAGTTGGTGAACAATAGACAAGCGATACAAGAATATAATATAACCATATCAAACATCTTCCATTTTATTCAGAATTTTATACTGATAGAAGCCAGTGACAAAATCCCCAAAGTGAATGTACCTATGTCTTAAACAGTATAGCATCAATTCCCTGTAATTTGTGCCATACTCTTCTCTATCATTTTGTCAGCTGTATAACAGAAGTTATTCAATAGAATTGGCGTTGTTTTGACTATAAAGTTTAAGAGTGAGATCTACAACTAAGAGAACAACTATGACTTAGTATTAAATGCGATACAAACACATGAACATGCATTGGTGTTGCATAATATTTAAAGAATTTAATATGCCCTATGAAGATTTTTCACATTTCTGGAACAGTTGTGTTAGCCTGTCAGACATTCCACTCAAAGCTCAACAATTCAATTAAGATTTAACAAATGTCAACCCCTTCAAGGAGTCAAAAATGTTGACCCAGCCATGTGGCAATACAATAAACAAATTAGAAATTACGATGCGATGAAGATGAAGATGACACTCAGAGAGACCGACATAAGGGGGAAAGCCAACTAACCAGCAAAACCATTGAGAATGTTAGCGCTGTGGAGATAAGAGCAGAAGAGTATCTATTCGTGTAGAGCCAGGGGGAAAGCCAAAGGGAGCGCCCTAATAATTTGTAGGTTGTGCCAAACCAGAAAACACACACTCAAAAGCAACACCACACAGATACACCAGAACCCACACAGAAACATCAGTGTACACAAATGTACTATTAGCACACAAACACATTCTACATATGAGAGTCTAGGGGTTTTTATTGTTGTGGCTTCATTTGCAATGCACAAAGAGAGCAGCCGAGAGAGCGAAGCGCGAGAGACAGGGCCCAAAAGCGTGGCAAGCTAGCGACCGCATCTAAAATGAAAAATCTCAAGTATCCACAGACACAGATGCAGATACAGGAACATCACGAAAGTATTAGGAACAACTTTGCATACACCGAAAAAAAATATTCTAAATTTTTCTAAAAATATTCTAAAATGGTATGTGGAGCGTCCCAAATTGACTTGTCATTCTGTGATAGTTATTTTTTTGTTAAGTGTAGACTATACACCCGATCTGCGGGACAACACTTGTGGCTTTTTTGGGGGCACAAACACACACCCCAGCAGTAGATACTCTTTGCAACACACTCGAACACGCAGTTGTTGCGGGTGTTAAAATGGCCGCAGCCACAATTTGTGTTGTCACGAAGTAAATGTTGACACTTGACATAGACAAATATACACGCACACCACCCATAAACATCTACATGGTAAAGGGTAAAGTAAGAGGAATACTAAAAGGCAAAACAGAGTGAAAGAAAACGAGGTGTCTGCTAACCCGTTAGGAGTTTGTTTTATGCTTCCGCACACTTGCCATTACACTGCCAGAGCAACATCCTCGCCCAGACTCCTCCGCTCTTTCGTTCGAACTCTCTCTCTCTTCCTCATTTTCTTCATTGTTTGGTTAGCTACAGCTACAAAGGGTAGCAAAGGCTATGATGTACACTACACCCGCGGGCATTCTTTGCAAAAAAAATTACAACGAATTTTTGAAGTTGCATTGAAGTTTTGGGTGTATTTACCGACTCCAATTCTTTACTTCTTTCCTCCCACGCTTCAATATTTGGTTTGGGCATCCCCTGCAGCCGCTCCTTTATTGTCGTTCGTGCCTTTATTCAATTTTACTTTGAATGCTGCGCTCATGGCAACACCCAAAAATCCAGCTACCTCACGGAGCAGCACCCAGCAGCATGAGGCGTTTAGTTTAGCACCCGAACAGCACCCATTCAACATCCACCCACTGTTCGTGACACTCTCTGATAGCAAATTATTACAGTCTGATGAGTCTGTCCCGCTGATGTATGAATGCTGTGCCAATAAATTGTGCTCTGTGCGAAAAGATACTAAAGAACGACCCATTTCCCTCCCTCCAATCCGTCTTTATTTTTTTGGCAAATCTTGTAGTCTTGTTATGTTGGGTCGGCACCTCCCACTCTATAAATGAGCCGGGGGGGTGGTGGTGGTGGTGGCACATCAATTTGTTTGCTTTATTTAAGTTTCTGTTTTGGTAAAAATTGTTTGCATACTTTGGCAAAGTCAGCGCCATGTCAGAAGACTTTGCCAAAGTCGCTTCCAGATTCGATTGGGTCGAGAGTCCAGCCGCCTCGAGTCCCAATTCGACTGTTTGTCCAGGCATTATGGAGCGGCACAGAGAACAATATTTTCCTAGGAAAACTGTCAATGGCATTTGTCCTTTGGCCCTCAGGGGCAATATGTTGTCCCCTTCCACACACACACACAAACACACACACACCCAGGCAACTTAATTAAACTGCTTTTCATTTTGGGAAGTTAACCACGTGCATAACTCAACTGGAGCGCAAGCAGGGACCGCACTTTCGGCTGTGCCAGAATATTTTCAAAGAAATTAATTAGGCAACTATGGTGGTGTGGGGGAAGCATCCTGTTGTGTGTGTGTGCCACATACCTGTCTATCCTTATTGGCCATATAATGCGGTAAGTGGCCAAATGCATTCCTCGATCTAAAAGCCTGTGGTTCGGGAGCAGACCCGACCGCAATCCTTGCGATATAAACTACCTTGCGGTTCAAAGTTGACGGCTGAAACTTTGTGAGTGTCTCGCGTCCGCAAGTTAATTAAAGTGCTTTATATCCTCTGCGTGGCGGAGGAATCCTTTTGCAGTTGGCAGTTTATCTTGAGGCTGTTGACAGCCAGCAAGAAACACTTGTTAAGCATTTGACGAGATTCAAAGTCAGTGCCTGGTAGAGAGACTTTCCCTTAGTTCTACTCTGATGAAAGGGAAACCAACATTCCTTATGGCATCCATGCACTCGAATCAACAAAGAGATTAAGTTGGGATTGCCGCCACATTCCACTTAAACGATGCGGGTTGCCAGTTGATAGATTAATTCGATTACACGGTGGCACACGCCACCGTCTCGAAAATTCGAATTCGCGACAAAGGCATAATTTGCGGCGAAATTCAATTGAAACAAATGGACTCGGGGAAGTGCTGGCAAAGTGCAACAACGGCAAATGGCAAACAAGGTGCAGATAAAAACTTTAATGCGACAATTTTCAGAAGCCACCACGAGCAGGAAACAAGAATATCACTGAGAGACAGCGGCAGAGATGACAACAAAAAAAGAGAACGCAGGCCGAAGACAAAAGCAAACTGCCACACAAAAGTTGCAGCTGTGAGGCGAACCGGAAGCAAAAGTTCGCTCCAACTTGCTGACTCCTTCGAATGGAAATGAAGTTGTTGGTTAGACGTTAACCAAAGGAGATTTGCTGGAATAGCCCCGTAATGATTGCAAGAGTTTTTGATTGTGACAAGGCATTGGCTTTTCAACTCTTGCAGACCGAAATGTATATGTAACCACCACCCCTTCAACGATGATAAATGTCCAAGCAGGCGACACCAATTTGTCAGTGCTCTGGAAATAGTTTACGATTGAGATCTTCCTCCCCTTTTTCTGGGTTGACAAGCTGTGTGGAGGCAAGGCGCGTGCGAAGGCATAGAAAATTCGAATTAACCGACTGGCCAGAGGCAACACTTGTCTTTGATATCAAAATAGCCGATGGCTGTAGATATTATATAAATATTTATGGCTGGCCCAAATCAAAGTGACAAGTAGCAGCTGTCCAAACTTAAATCAAAAGTGAAAAGTGAAAGATTTTATTGCTTTCGGCCAGAATAGCTTAGATAATCTCTGGCGCCACAGTCCATGAGGTTCTTTCACCTGCTCCATCTTTGGCCATCTTTCCTGGATTGTCATTTGCGGCGGAAGTGGAAGATGGCTTCCTTTGCCGTCTTGTCCATTGTTTGCCCCAGTCTTTTGTTCAGCTTCGGTGTCTCTTGCCTTACTTATTCAAGCTTTTGCGTTGCTTCTTACCTCTCATTGAGTGTCTCCACCACTCCACCACTCCACCACTCCCGATCCCAATCGCACTTCCTTCTGCTCCTTTGGTGCTCCTCCGTGACATGCCCCGAAGTTGTTTAAGCCGGCACTTATTTAATTTTCATGTAAAGTTGCTGCTGCAATTTTTGTCCTAGCATAAAAAGTTTCCCTCTCTCTCTCTCTCTCTCTCTCTGACGGGCGGGGCTTTTGTTTAGGAAAAAGTTGAAGTTAAACTGTTTTCAGCTTGAACGGCAAAGGCGGTCCCACTCCTGCCTGTCTCCCTCCCTTTGGCCGAAACCCAAACAGTTTCCTGCGCTTCGTATTAGGAATGGCAAAGTTGTTGGCAGCTCTGCGGCTTCCTTTGACACAAGTCGGTGGCCTTATCCGTTTCCCCTCCCTGTTCCGAGTTTCCTTTTGCTCCTTCATTTACAATTTACTTGCGGTTGGCCATCCCGGGGGCCAGGTTCTCATTTTCCCTGCATAATTGAATTCCTGGCAGCAGCAGCAAAGGTCAACAGGTTGTTTAGTCACAAATGAATACTAAATTATTGGCTGGAGTTTCGCAGAGATTATGATTATGCGATTGCCTGCCATTCAATTCCAAAGTAATTAGTTATTTATTTACTTGTTTTTCTGCCAGGTGTTTGCCGAGTTTCATGTCAGCAATTTGGATATTTGATTTTCATAATTAATTTTGGACTTTTCACATCACTTATGCGACATACGAATCAACAAATGTGCTTGGCCTTTCCAGCAAAAAATACCACAAATATTTTAGAACTTTGCCGGCTAATTGACAACCACTTCAAGTAATTGCATCAAATGCTAAGCATTTTTCCCCTATTTTAAAAACCCTGCCACAAATTTCGTTAGAATATTTACGGTCTTACCATGTTTGCGCATCAAAATATTAGCATAAATATTTTGTTAATTTATTTTGATATGACATGAAGCTGCGCATGCACATCCACCATTCTGACAGCCCTTCCGCTTTTGTAACATGCCAACAATTTTACATTTTACGCATCATTTTTCTAGTGCATCCATCAAGAATATTTGCATAGTTCATGAGACTAAAAACGATTACATTTTAGTAGTGGAAAATACACAAATTACCCCCTAAACACACAAAATACACGAAATGCTTCATTAAACGCATGATTTGATGTATTAGAAATGAAGTATGAAATGCAATTTAAAGCCTCATCTCGTGGCCTTCTATGCATCTCATTATTATTTTTATTATTATTATTCCTGTAGTTTAGTAAGAAAAAGTGTGGCATGCGAATAGTTTTCCAGCACGTTTTCCTATTGAGAACTTTTTCTCTCTTTCTCAAGGCCGCTAGCAGCGATGTCAACGAGTGAAAATCTTTGAAATTTTTTCCTGTTTAGCATGCAAAAGATGTCACAAATGAATGTCTTCGAAGACAATCGATCTGAAGTCGTGACCCAGAGTTCACTGCACCACGAACAGACACATAAGTATAACAATATTTCCAAGCTAATGTCCGTGGGAGTGCATCTTTTATTTCAATTTACTGTTGCATAAACCGCGACGCAGTTCCTAGAAATATTCCATTTGTCAGTGTGTGTGTGTGTGTGTGTGTGTGTGTGACAGGGAGGGGCGGGAAGTGAGACGAATCAACAACAATTCATTTGAAGCGCATCAGAGACGAGTGCCTCCGTCGGGGGCACTCAGTCATGCAGTTAGTGTGTCACTCAAGTCAACCCTGGCAACCCTGACCGGGAGGTGGCAACCCAAACCCTGCAGCAGGCCAATGACGCATCACTCCCGCCCATCATTCATAAGAGTGAGGGTAGCCCATAGACCTTTCCATTGGCATTTATCTTCGTTGCCTTTGGGCGGCTGACATTTTAGATTCGGCATTGTCTCAGCCCAGACTCATGCACTGCCAATGGCATTTAATGTTGACAGGCACCCTGCTGACAGACCCTGCAACATTTTAATGCATTCGACAGGACGCCTACTCCTCCAGCTCTGCAGTTGCTATTGACCGATTCTTTGTCCAGGTTTTGAAATAGTTGCACACACACGTGGCGTCCCATTGTCATAGCCAGGGCTTAGCATTCACTTGGTTATGGCACAGCCAGCCAGCCCACACACATTTGAACGGCAACCGCATCCTGACCATCATATCCCACCCACATCATGCCGATGCTAATGAACTGGTTTCCCGTATTGACAGCCGCCCCCACAAAGGCGGCTCCTATTTCTGCTCTCATTCTGTCGGACTTTTCTGTTATATTTCCTGTACAAAACTCCCAATGACGGACGACTCCGCAGAGTTAATTGAATTTTAGACCGATCCGAAATTAACTTTTCAATTATGCGCCCCTACTCTGAGGCATGAGCTTACAAAAACGACATTCGCATCTCGATATGGGGCCATGGCTGGTTTTAATGTTCGTCCTGCACTGGAGAGTTTATGGCATGTTAAATGTGTTTTATGTTGCCAGTAATCGTTGACAGTGTTGTCGCAGTTCCTGTTCCTGCTCCTGCTCCTGCTCCTGCTGTTCGGGGATAAGTGATCGCACACAAAACAGAGAACAATCTCATCCCAGCAGCAGCATCCCAACCTCATCCCAATCTCAACTCATCCCAACTGCAGCCTCCAGTGCATGTTCTGTTTGGATCTGTGCTCTTGTTGGTGGACAGCATGTTGACAGCAATAACAACAAGAGCATACATGCCTCGTTGCAGAAATTATAGACATAAAAGCCATGTCCCACACACACACGCACACATTGAGCTAAAATATCGTTCTACTTGGCCATAGCTGACATGACAGTAACTTCAGCTGCAATGCCACCAAACTACGAGCAGCAGTAGAAGCAGCAACAGCAGCAGCATCATAAACTGTTGCACTGTCTTTGCCACCGGAATGACATTCATAGGTGGCGGGAATGGCAGGGTTTTCGGAGCAGCATGAGGCAGACGAAGTTTTGCTCCAGCTGAGGTATAAAAATTGCATTTATGCATGTGACGTGTGGCTCCTGCTCCTGCACGCCAGCAATTTGTGCAAGCAAAAGCAAAGTTTTGTAGCTCTGAATTGGAGATTCTCCTGTCATTGGCGACCACCACACGGCCCGAAGAGCGGACGTGTCGGCTGTGGTTCAGCAGCACCAGCAGCAAACAAAAAATCAAATTTTAGAGGCTCCTTGGGGTGAGTGCTTTGCTCTGAACAACTCCTGCAAGCCGTCCCTGGGTGTATTAAGCAGTCATTAAGTACTCTAAGCTGTATGGCAATGAACGAACCAAAAGGTGATAGTAGATGATTAAAAGAGTGCCAGAATTAGCGACAGCGACTGGCAAGACCGATTCATTATGGAACTAAAATGCAACACACATTCTTACCCAACCCACGAGCACATCCTCCCTCTTTATACTATCACTTCCCTGGGGAAAAACAAACAGAAAAACCGTTTGCATACCTTTCGGATGTCCTCCATTTAGTGTTTTGCCAGTGGGACCGCCATGTTTGCTGTTTAAAGAGGTACAAAAAGAATGCCACTTGTAGCAACACTTGACAGGCACTGCGGCAATACTGCATGCCACCGTGCCACCCAGCTCCACCCCCACTTAATGGGAAGTGCATCTGTACATACAAATATCCACCATTTGGGGTCAGTGGGATAATGTTGATAGCCGTGGCAGCAGCAGCAGCAGCAGCAGCAGCCGGCTGCCACTAACGCACATGTGGCAGTAATTTACATGCCTGTCTATTTGGTATGCTTGGAGGTCGCTGCTCGCAGCTCGCCGCCTGTCAGATCCGTTAGGGACTCAAAGAGAGAGAGACAGTCAGAGAATGAGAGACGTACAGATGAATGGGCTGGAGGAAAGCGAAAAATTGTACATGTAAAATTCGCTAGCAACACACAGACACATTGCCACATTGCAGAGGCAGTGGGCAAGGGCAACCTTCAAAACAGTTGCATGCATTTTTCAATTTTTTGGAATGACGAGGCGATGGTTTATGCCACGCCGCTCCCACGAATGCCTCCGCGTGCCTTATGCAGCGTCGCCACAGTCGGTGGATGGCTTAAAATTTCACCGCATGACATTCATCATACAGCCGGGGCCCCAGACCCGAACCATTTCGACCCGACTCGACCCCCAGCTGTGTGTTGAAGTAGGAAGGTCCTATGGCCCTATGGCCACAGCCACTGCCACTGTGCTTTTTGTGTGCTTTAGATATTAGGGTTTGTTTTTCCACTTGCAGCAAACACTCACACATATGCAAAACACCACACATCCACTCATACACATGAGAGAAAGAGACAGAGAGAGAGAGAGTGATGCCTGTGTGTGTGTTACCAGAACAAACATTGCAAAATTTATGTCGTCTCATAAATTTGTAGCATAATTCTGGAGCTGCTGCTGCTGCTGCTGCTACTGCAGCCGCCACCACTAGAAAATGTTTGGCCTGCAATTTTGTGCTTTTGGCCAAGCTGCAGCCACGCCCCCCAGCCGCCCAAAAGTCGGTTTTTGGCCTTTGAGTCGTTCTCCTCAGTTTCTTTTCGTTTCTATGTTTGTTGGTCTAACGAACCGCGTAAATGCAATTTCTTCGGTTTTATTCTTTTCCGTTTTTGTCTTTCTTTAGACTTTGGCTTTTTTGCATCCTCCTAGAAAATGGCAAATATTTTGAGAACTAAGTTTAAGCTCAAACATTTGCAATGGTGTCCTGTCTGTGTGTGTGTGTGTGCGTGTGTGTGATATGGGGACTAGGCATTGACTTTGGACAAGGAAAATACTGCAATTTAGAGATGATAATTTAGAGATTATGTGTAGAGTGTCACAATATATTCAATGGAAATGCCTGATATTTGATATTAATTAAAATTAAGCACAGTTGACAGCAACTATGAATACATCCCTTACCACAGGCTTTGAACTTCGATGCGAAATCCTTATCAATAATTTCCATTCATTAGATGACGTCACAAGCATCATCGAGTGGAAACTTTAACAGTTTCAATGAAATATTTAAATCTCTTGCGGCCATCTGCCAGAACCCGGCCATTGGCAAATGCCAAGAAACTTTCTGCATATTAATTAAAGGCAGAGCCAACCAGTCAGACCTCAGACCTCAACCAATAATCAAGCTGTGCAGAAACTGTGATCCAGAACAATTCGCGCTGCCTGACATCATCAATTATTCTTTGCTGCTGCTTATTCCCCTCTGCTGGAGCATCTAAGCATCTGGGGGCGTAGGCATCCCGACTAAAAGCCCGACTTAAGTCACTCGATGTGCATCTCGTAAATCACTTATTAAATTATTTACCATGCATGGTCGGATGCAATGCGATGCTCTTGGGTTAATGGTTGACTTTGGCTGGTGGAGAAGTCACAAGTTGGCGGGTAATACGCTTAGGTGGTATTACGCTAAGACTCGTATGCTTTTGAGACAAGGACTTGGTTAGCAGATTGCGCATACGCAGCGTATGCCACAAGCAAACCGAGTCTTTGGCCTGTCACTCAGCCAGCCAACCTTTGGCCCCGGCTTCATCTCCAACTCCTTCTCTCTTATGCATATGCATTTGGGGGGCCAGAGTAAGCCGGCAAGCTAGAGCACAGAATTCAGAAGCCAGAAGCCAAAAGCCGAATCCAATGCAAGTGACAGCAAAGAAATGCCAGAGTAAAACTTTCCCCACTCACTGTTCCCTAGCGTTCGGCCCCGCGGCGATGCAGGAGCCAACTTGAAAGTAAATTCATGAATTAATAATATGCGCAAAGTGATTCTGTGCTGGGGAACAAGTTATACTCCAAGCATCCAGCACCTACTTTTACCTTTGTGCGGTCAGATTTGAGTGAAGCTTAAGTCAGGTTTTCTCTCTGCTCTCTGGTCTCGCATCCTCCTCCGTGATTATGGTGGATAATGGCTTATTATTATCATACCACCACCTAAAATAATTTACTCCTAATGCAGAGCCGAAAAATGTTTTCCAAACTGAGTTAGGTAAACTGACACCAGGAGCCGGACCACAGCAATGCCCCGAGCTGTTGCCTGCGGGGCAAACATGAACTGTACAACAAACGACTGAAATTGTAGCCCTGGCAATTATTTTTGCGGCTCGTTGGCAAACAAAGGCATTGCCCACTCACTACCAGAAGAGGAAAGGCAAAGAGAAGCCTTCCTGTAAATCCTCAGGATGCCAGTGTGTGCCCTGCTCTACACAGAGAAGCGGACACAGGCCGGCCACAAAAGTGAAAGCCACCTTCCATCTTCCAGTGTTCCTTCCTGCCTACGGTCTGAGTGACTTTGCCCAACAGGCGAACGATTTGACCCACAAAAATGCATGACAAATATCCTTCGAGGCGACTTTATAAGATCCTTCATTCAAATGAACAAAACTAGAACCTTCACTTGTCTTTTCTTTTTCTTTTTTGCTGGATTTCGTTATTGAATTTGCATTTTATCGCCTTGAGGTTGACCCAGCCTTAATTCGAGTATTTATAAATTACAACAAAAAAAACAGAGGGAAGAGAGAACGAAATCTGAAATGTTGAGCAATTTGTGGCTGGTTTGGGGGTCTTAAGCTTCGTCATTAATTTGGCTTTTGGGTCAGCAGATTTTTTGTAGACCACAAAAAAATGGCTTTAAATCCATTTTATGGCTCTGGCCATTAACCGAAATTTGTCTGTCATAACAGGAGTATGCATGCACATGCGAGGGTTGGGACAATGTTTACGGTGATTCGCCATACGGCAGCCACAGGCAGAGCTTTCAATTTTATGAGGGGTCGACGTCTACGTCTCATTTGCCTAGAGGTGAAAGCGTAACTATCAGAACTTTGTTCAAGGGAAATCCCACATATACATATGCCATGCTAAACGTTATGGAACACATTCGGATATGATGTCGGCATTGAGGGCCGAAACTTTTATTTTCGGTCTCCCAAACTTTGCTCATTTAAATGATTATTAAATGTGCCTGGTTAGGTTTTTCATTCAAGGAGGGAATGAAGTTTAGTTGAAAGTTCGGCTAGTGGATACCTATTATTATAGTTCTAGTATTATGACTATCCGATGGGCCATCTTCAGCTTTACAATCAGAGTGAACAAAGCAGAACCTTGACAATACAATTTCTTACATTCCTTTCACACAGTTCCCCGATGGCTCACGATATACAGTTTAATAGCTAACGGGTGCCGAAACGAACTGGAAAACTGTTTTTCTGGCACAGTGGTAAAAATATAATCAAAATAGAAAATGTTGATTTTTCGTCTCGTTGCGCATACTAACGAGTTTTGGGGGAAAAACTTTAACCCACACAATCCATACGCATTCCCAAGCACACACGCACACCCCCCCGCCCTAACATTAATGTTAATACCACACTTGCAGAGTGCCACGCACCCTTGACACATTTTTACCCCAGCGCGCATTCGATTTCATTTTGCATTTGAGGTCCTCGGTTCCATGTTCCATTTTTGGTTATTTTTTTTTTCCTGGGTTCCACCGCCAACTGGCGGCTCTTGTAATTTCCGCCGTGTGTTTTATTTTTTTCTGGCTGTTTCGGGTTCTGTAACCCTTTTTTACTTTCGCTTTCTCGCTTTACCAGGGAACGCATTTCTCCACAGCCATTAAGCCCTTGGCGTGCCTTTGCTTTGCCCACTGCCTACTGTGTGTAGTCCTCGTTTTCGTTCTGTTGGGTTCTGCCTGCCTTCCTGCTAAACTGCTAAATGTCGCATAATTATCGTATTTCACTTGCGAGGTCTTACCGGGGCAAGAGATGTCTCTCATTATGCCGCGTGTATTGTCTGGCGTTCCTCCTTGCTTTGGGTAACATATTTGCAGCATAAAATAAAATGGGTTTTTATTAATTTCGGCATGCTTCAAATAAAAATATATTTCTTTGTGCTCACATGCATGCAGGTAATCTTTTTCAGGAGAGAACCATCCTTTGAAGCTAATTAGAAAGGTTCCGCTGAAAGGGTTTTTGTTTGGTTTTTGGCTTTGCATGGGGCTTCCAGTTAATCCTAGAATTAATAAAGCTTTCTCTTCGCAAAAAATCACATTCAAATGTTGACTGTGCAACCGCAGAAAATATGTTTTTGCATATTTTCAAACAGAATTCATAACTTTGACAAATTACACTCACATTACTGACAGCCACTAAAAGTTTTGGGACGACTTTCCACAAAAGCACAAATCAATTAATGCTCACAATAACAATTAAAATCATTTAAGCCCATTCGAGCTCACTTTGTACAAGTTTTGTTAGCCCGACAGTGCCATACATAAGTATCTACACATGTATTTGCAACTGCAATAACCATAAACTATTTGCACAAAAGTTTTCTCGTCGCGGCATCGTTAAAGGGACAGTCCGTGGAGGAGCTTCAAGTGTGCCCTAACTGTGCCTGCCCCCACGACACTCAAACAAAACCGCAGAAACTTTCAAAAGTCCTGCACTAATCGTCTGACAATGCCAACACACACACACACACACACCCACAGATATTTTCCGAAAAAAGAGACAACATTTTAGGTGTAGTTGAACACAAAATGGAATACTCGTACAAGTTTTGTTCCCTTTTTTATTGTTTGACAATTTTGTTATGCCCTTCCAACAGAGGCTCAGGTGATATTTTGTGGTGGATATTAAAGAACTTCCAAACGTTGCAGGTGATATCTGCTCTTGATGGTTTAAGAAATATCTACACAAGCTCCTCGCCAAGTTTTGGCAACTATTTATATGTAAGGGTATTTAATGATTCGTGTTTCCTGTTTCTTCCTTTTTTCTTTTGTTTCTTTCTTTTGGCGCCATTTTCCGCAAAACATCTCCTTGTAGGGGACTGCGAGCCCAGCCCCTTTTCCTTACTTTTCTGTTGTTTATATCAAGACTTTTTACGAGGGCACCGAGCGCGCAAGACAACATTTTATTATTTTGTAGCATTTTATTTCCGTTTACACTCAGTTTTTTATGCGGCCTGGGCCTAAGTCACTCGACTTCCTCCCCTCGCCGTAAGTGAAACTTTTTTAAAGTTGAATTTGAAAATTATTGTCTCTTTGGCTTTAGTTTATCCAAGGATTGTGGGGCCGCCCCGGCCTGTCTTCGGTTTGGGGTGTGTCCTCGTGCTTAAACGTTTTATTGTTTCATAAATACTTAATATGTGTTGTAATTACTTTTGAGGATCTTATCATTGTTTTAGTAATGCCACGTTTACAGTGGGTCTGTCCTGCCGTTCATTTAATGCCCTAACTAAAACCGTGCCCCGAATCGTGTGCGGTTTCATTAAAAAGGATTCGCCTTCCCCCCACTAGTATTCTTCTTTGTCATTGTGGTTGCACACAGAATGGTCGACTCCTGGCTGACCCAAAACAGACAGAGAACATATGTCTGAGAGGGAATAAAATGGAATGCTCTCAGTAAATGGCAACCAAAGTGTGAATTTAATTAGAATTTAACTGATGGGTAGATTTGTTTTGGGTCTCAGCCAACTTTCAAGTGGGTTAATAAGGTCAAAGAGGTTGCCAGGCAAGTGGATGGGAGGGTACTGGTCCTTTGTCATCCAACTATTAGTTCTCTCTGAGAACTCTCCTCTCAGACAAAAATAATTCCTAATTTCATAACACATTTCTCTGGGCTCTGATGTAGTCATAAAGTTGCCATTTCACGGCCAAGCAATTGTCACAAACGCATAAACTCGCTCCCACATGTCTGGAAGTGCCAGAGCAATGCAGCCATTTCAATTCATATAAATAAATATACATACATATATGTATGTACATTCGAGTGAATGTGCGACAAAAGATAGCCCCAGCACGGCATAACATAACACGTACGTCCGTGTACTGCTGGAGCGCAGTGTGCAATAAGCTAACAATATACAAAAGGCGACAAATGCCAACAAGAGTAAAAAGTGGCCAAATAAAATCCATAAATCGCCAGACAATGCAACAGAAGAAAAGGCAAATGTACCCAAGGATATGTTGTGTACATATGTAGGTGGTTGGTTGGTTGGCTGGGTGATAAAATGTAATACAAAATACTAGTACGAAGCGGGGAAAGGACTTGGACTTCATTTTTACAATTGCCAGAGAAATGCATCTTGTTGTGGCAATTTTCGGACTATATTCCATGTCCATCTATCGTTCATCTCGTTTTTAATAAAATGTTCCAACCTTCTCAGCTCTCAAAATCAAGTCAGGTCGTGTCGGCCAGGCTTAGACTCAAAGCCCAGTCAACTGTAGTTATTGCTTTTCAAGAGAGACCAAGAGAGAGAGAGAGAGAGAGAGAGGAAAGGACTCAGGATTGTTCAGGGACAGGGCGATATCAAAAGCTGTCGAATCGTTCTGGTGCTGGCTCTGGCCACAGCACATGCGAACCAACACGAAACCCCACCAGAGCCAGAGCCAGCCAAAAGGACAGCAGCACTTGACCACATTTGAAAAGAGTTATGAATATTACAGCCAAGGTCTGCACTGGCTGAAGATGGGGGTTTTTTCTGCTACCCCATTCCCCTCAGTGTTTATTGCAGTCCGTGTGTGTGTTGGAGAAATTGTTATTTTCCTTATTTATTTCAATTTATGAGATATTTTATATGCGCACTTTTGTGGCTGGAGGTCCGCATGCAGGTCTCCGTGTATATTGCCTTCTAAATAAAGAGTTTTTCCTCCCCTAACGAATTTGTTTGTTAATAACAATGTTACAGGGTGCAGGGCACCTTGTGTACTTTCCGATATGGATCAAAGGTATGACCCCCTTTTCAGATACATTTCAGATATTCGTTGCCCAACTTTACACCATCTTAAATCTGAGAATCTCATTTAAGCTGTAACTTTTAATGAACTGGCTTGGCTGTGTGTCTTACATAAAAGCAAGTCTGGAAGAGAGCTGGAAGGTTCCTTAACAAATTATCACATCCATTACTTGGCAGCCCGCTAAACCATTCGAAGATTAGGAAACCCAACTGCCAATGCCACTAATTCAATTTCAACACCCAAAAAGACAAAAAAAAAATAATAAAAATCGAAAGCAAAAGCAAAGGACGAAGGAAAATTGAGGATAAAAGAAAAATAGTTCAAAGCAACTGCAACTCGGTCACGAACTGCCATAAAAAGCGCAGTGAAAATGGGCAAAAACCGAGTATTCGAACGCGAGTGTGGTCTGGTTGGGGAAATGGGGAAGGGGGAAGGGGAACGGGGACTGGCCGTCCTGCGAGTGTGTATTGGAGTTGATATTTGCGCATCAGTGCGCACATTGAACTGTCAGTGACAGTGTCAGAGAAAAGAAGCTCCAGCTAAAAGAGCCAGCTCCATGGGGTGGTGTTTCGTGCAAGGGAAAGCAGTTCCATTGCCAATTTATCAATTGCAGTTGGCAATTGACAAAGATGCAGCCATTGGCATTTGACCCATGAAGTGGAGAGTACAGGCAGTCCCTCATCTTGTGCGTGTGCAAAAAGTAATTACATCGCTGACTTGCAACAATAAATAACCTTAAAACGGGCACACCGAAGAGACGGGCTTTTTATTGCAACTTTAAAGTGTCACTTTGGAGGCATAAATTTTCCCACAAAAAGTATGCTTCCAACTCCCAGCAGCATCCATAGCCATGGCTACAATTTCCAGTTGCAGGCTTCTCTTTCCTCAGACTCTTTTGTTAGTCAGCATAAATCAACGTAAATGAATGCTATTTAGTTGATGGCCCAGGCCAGGAAATGCGCCGCTTAGCCAACACACACAAACACGCACACACCCGCAGAGAGGGGCAGAGAGAGAGAGAGAGAGGTAGTTGTTGGAGCAGTTTCCAACTGGTTACAGTTACAAATGCAGTCACTGGCTGGCATTTTCCACATGCATTTCTCAAATGTGTACGGAAACCGAAGCCAAGTGCAGCCAAAACGATGTAGCCAACTCAAGATGTATGGCCCAAGGAACGAAAGAGATGCAGGCATATGCGTGTAAAAGAGACAGAGACAGGGACAGCGACAGCGACAGGAACAGAGAGCAAGACATCTCTCAGTGTGTGTGTGTGTGTGTGTGTTTGTGTCTGTGTTTGGCACTTCCGTTTGATATTAGCCCTCGCTCTCTTATATATGAATTTAGTCAACATCCACAAACATTGGCGAAAACTTAAGCTCTTCTTCTCCTCCCATCTCCACCCTTCTCTTCTGTGCATAACATTTTTGGGGGCGTAATGCATTTCTGCGGTTTCTGGCAGGCATTGTACGGCAGGGGGGCCGGGGCTGACTGCTACTGCTGCTCGGAGGCGGACTTTGTTGCATCTTGAGCAACTGAAGATGTTTTGCCTGCCAGCCAAATGGCATAGCAATGAGGGGTCGACCCCTCACCGCTCCGACAGGCATATTTTGCATGGTTCGGGCATGAATCTGCTGCTCTGGCCATAAATCCATTGCGGAAATGTATCATACACCGACTGGATATCTGCCAGTGCCTCGCATCGAAACGAAACGATTTGTGCCGCCCCCCCCGCGACGCTCCATAGCTCCGCCGTGTTCGATCATAATGGCTGGGCGCGAGTACTCGAAGTTTGCTGGCAATGCCAAGCATTAGTTTTGCGTTATGTTGGGCCCTAGACAGAGCCTTCAGGGCAGTTATGAACTAGTTTGCTCAGAATGTTGAATCGATAGACAGGTTATACGACCGTCTGCCTTGGGAGCATCTCCGATGCTTTGAGTAAAGATACAAAAAATATATGACATATTTCTGAATAAATCCGTTTCCAAGGCCGTTGCAGTTTTCTTTCCGAAAAAACTCCATATTTTACTTGAATGAAAGACAAACATGAATATCTTAATTAAATCTGTTTATCTCTCCTTTTTTTGCAGGTAAGTGGAATATCCTTGTAAATATTCAGAGATGCGTAAGTAAATGTTAAAATACTAGAGGCAAAAACATTGCAACATCTGCTTTTGTTTACACCAATTCATAAAGCCAATTCAATGCCCAATACAAATAATCAACAAAAACGTAATGTAAATTAAATAAATATTTATTTTATTTTAAAGTTTTTTCGCTTTCAGCAAAGTGAAAGCTTCTGACTTTCAACAAGCGTGTAAAGCGATGCGCTTCTTTTTTTTTGTATATGTATAAGGCTCTGAGTAATGCCTTTGACAAGGCCAGCAGAACACTCAGGTTGGGGCGTCGACAACATTGTTTTATTAAATACAAAGTAATGGCGATTCCCTGGCACGCACACACCCACACCTCCACACCAAACACAAACAGATACTCGCCCGAACACACGTGCAGACTGGGACGCACTCTGACTCCGGAGCGGCTTAAATCATTTTCCAACTTTCCAGGTCTTTTTTTACCATTTTGTTGTTGTTGTTGTGCGGCACTTAAATTATGCAACAATCGTTACACACACGTACAGAGACTTACACACAGATACACCCTCACATGAGTTATGGGGGACATTTCCAAAGTCTGCAGCCTTTAAGTCTTAAATCGCCAGCTTAGCCGTAAAATATTATTGAATAACACCAAGCATCAGAAATAACTGAAAATAGATTCACGCAAAGTGGGATCAAATTTCAATAAGTATGCGTCGGTCGAAGATTCCCAATTAAATTAACTTAATTAACTTTTCTTGGAATTTGCTAAGTGTGAAACCAAAGAAAATGTTTAGGATAAAAGTTGGCTGTTGAGGCACTTAACAGTTTAAGAGAATCTGTGTAATGCTGTTGCTAGCCACAGATGCTTGCTTATGCTTATAAACAGCTTAACAGCCGAATAACAGACTGAGAGAATGGCAGGGATATATGTATGTTAGGGAAATTAAGAGAGCAATGCTGTTAACTGTTTAAAATTATGCATGAAATGTTAACTTAGCCATTGCTGTAAAACTAAACTGAAGAGAAAGCGCTTCAGGAGTTATTTCTCTCTTAAAGTAAATGTATTTCTTATTTTACGAAATCAAATCAATGGAGTTAGCACGATTTACGTGTAAACTCAAACACTTCCTCTGTAAATTGTACATTTTTATTCTATTGACTGCATTGGGATATGTTTGCAGTATTCTTACTAATAAATTTCTGTAAACTGTGTTTTTGCTACACAAATAAATTTCAAACTGATACTCAATTTGTGCAAATATTTAAGCTGAAAATGGCACTATAATTCTAACTAATTTTGCTGCATACTTGTTGAGTAAAAATCGTCTCCACAGAAGCTGTGCTACCAATTTCATGCTAACATTATGTTAGTGTTAACAGCAGCCGGCTTTCGTTGGCCAAGAGTAAATTTCCCTTGGGAGGCCGGTAGACGGCAACCTACTAACCTACTGAACACTGGGGCATAAGAGACCGCTTGTTATCACATTAGGAAATATGTTGCAGGGGCTTAGCAGTAACTGCCACTCTTAGAGCTACTGCTACAGCTACTGTTAGAGCTACTGTTATGGCTACTGCTGTACATCCTACTGTCCAGCATCCATGGATGGGAGCTGTGGCAGTCAGTACTTTCTGAGTTGTTGACGGCGGAGTGCGCGTTCTCGGCATCCGTGTGTGCTTGGGGCATGTCCGTGTGTGTGTGTGCGTGTTTGTGTCTTCGTCCAGCCAGCGAGTGGCTGAGTGCATGAGAAATTACACCGAAAATGTAAAGTTAGATGAGGGCCAATCAAGAGGTCCTGGAGTGTCACACATCCACAGCTGTAACATCCACAAATAACGCAAGAAGATAAATTATTTTAATGTGATATGATAGCCGAGAATTTATGTGCTGCCTTCTGCCACTGCTGATAGAGTGCACAACATTTTTGCGGCAATCATTTTTGATCGAAATAAATAACGCCACGAATTAAATTAAAAAATAGAATGCAGATAAAGCTGTAACGTATGTGTGCGTGTGCGTGTGTGTGCTTGTGTGTGTGGTGCCGCTTAAATGGCAGTTTATCATAATCAAAGTGTTCGTGCGAATGCTTTAATTAATATGCAGCCCCACCCTTGTGCTCTTGGCCATCTCTCTTCACTGGGTAATGGAATATGCAATCAATTAACTGAAAACGATTGAAAAAGTCTCGCGTGAAACTATCTATGGAATGTGCGGGCAAATTAATTAAGTAATGTTTGCGGTCGCAGAGAGGTGCGAAAAGTTTTAAAAAAGAATTTGCCAAACATCTGTGTGGGCTTTGACTCGAAACTTAATGGATTGAAATGGCTGGCAGCATCAATGCGGAATATTATATGCATCAAAATAGATTAAACACCCAACGGCAATTAAAAAATGTGTAAATACACCGAATTAACACTTAGGTTATACACATTCAAAACAAAAACATTAATTTGGATTTCCCCCAAGAAGTGTTCGCTAAACACATGTGACTTCGTTAAGCCTAACATTAACACACAATGGACTCTTGTCTGGGTTAATACTGTTTGACTTCAGTGTATAATGTGGACTGTGAAAGGAAAACATGTCCGCCTTTGGGCGGGTAAATCAAATCGGGAATCAAACAATTCTAAGCGACTGTACACGAGTAAATATCGGCCAAATTGTGCGCATAAACCAGAAACAATTATTGACAATGCAGCAGCACTGTCGCACAAAAGCTGAAAATGCTAAGCCGCTTAAGTGCCATCCATGTTGGACAATGTCAATCCGCAAATTTCGGGTGGGTGGAAAAGCCCATCAAAAGCATGATTAATCTCAATTTATGACATCAGCAGCGGTAGGCACAAAAAAAGTATAAATTAAGCGGAAAAAGCGGGCAAAAAGTATGAGTTTATCGCTTTTTTGATTGTCCATGTCGCTGGCGTCGTAGCACGCTAACGATCAAACTAGCCGGCAATCAATCAATCAATTTATCAATCAACACTTTCGATATAGAGTGGCAGAATGTTGCATTGTGGGGTGGGACTGGCGGTGGGGTAACTAAACTTTGTGTTTGCTCTAAGCCTCAGCTATGGGCCTAATTGACATTTATGGCTGATGGGATAAAATCCATCCTCGTACCACTGACTGTGATCACACATCCTCGAGCATGGGGATGCTCCCATCATACATACATCAATGGAGAAGGGCCACACAGACAATATGATTTATGCAGGGCAATAATTAGTGTGTCTGTGGGGATGGTCTCTGCAATGGAGTACCCGTAACATTAGCATTAGCAGCCCCCGCTCTCCTGTCATCGTTCTTATAATTATCCCCCGCATAATATCACTAATCTCAAATCGCATAATATGGGACTTGATAAAATAATAATATTCACTTGTTTATGGCCGAAAATTATGCTTTTGCTAATTAGTTGCATAAATCAAGCCATAAACCGGATGGGCACACACCCACTGCCGCTCTCGCTTTGCCCATTTCCTGTCGCTGCTAATTGATTTGAGTTGTAATCGTACGGGTACGGGTACGGGTACGGGTACGAGTGCTCCCGTTTTCCGGTTCGATAGACAAGACTTTTGCATTTGTATTTGCATAATTAACTGACAGCGACATATGCCAAGTTTATTTCGCAATAAACGGCACCCCGCTCGGGAAAAGCCAGACAAATGAAAGTGACACCAAATCTCAGTTATTTCACACTTCAGTTTTCACTGCTTTCACTTTAACTTTCACTTCCGCTCCACTGGCACTGATGATGGCCGTCTGCTAGTGAGTTGTTTGTTTGCTTGTTGCCCTCTCTCTGTGAGGCTCTCTTGTGGCTCTTAATTTATCATTTGGGGTTCATTTGCTCTGCTCTCTCACCCACACCTGCACTTGTGAGACGGGGGCCATTATTTTTGTGGCTCTCTCGTTAGGTTTCGGCTTTACATGCTGGCACATAAAAAGTGATGCGTGGCATTATGATTAGGGTCCTTCGTGTGTCAGCATTGTCTGGCATAATGGAGTCGAAAGCTGAGAGGCGGAAGATGTTAAGCCCAGTTTAACAAAGGGGAAATCAGCTCAGATTGGGGTGCACACGACAAATTTCTGGTCTTCAAGAGAAATCACACAATAATCCAAAGTAAATGATAGTAAATCTGTCTGGTCCGGTGTCCATGCATGGTTTCATGTACCTCCACCCAATAGCTGTAACCCTACACCAATTCAATGCCGCGAGCCATGTCGCATGCCTGCAATTCCAACAAAACGTCTCCATATAGTTACATCCGTAGGGATGTGGGTGTAAGCCAAAGGCAGCCATGTTGGCAATATCCTCAAGTGGTGGCCCGCAAAGCGCCCAATGAGATAAGCAGTCGTGATTTATTGCATATAATTGCTCACGAGCCGATTCGCGAACGTGCCCCAATAACATTTTGGGGGCATTCACACCTCAGCAGATTCATGCAGCGGATGGCGGATAAACCGGATGCCACAAATATTACAGGCTGCGCCATTCCAATGCGATTTGTGGTTAAGAGTCGACCGCCAGTGCCCTCCGCCATCTGCCACACGCCAATCAATTTAAAGCCAAGAAGTGGCTTTGGCCACGCTTCATTAAAACCAATTTTGGATGGGCATTTCTGGCATTTCGCAGCAGCAGCAGCAGCAGCAGCCGGTGCCGCAAAAAAACCTTGGATTTAGTTTTTCGAATTTGATTTATGTATGTTCATAGAGGAGCGAAATATTCATAAATATTGCAGATATCTGGCGGTGGCAATCGATTGGAGCTCTTGAAATTTCAACAGCAGGTGGAGTTTCAAACAAAGCGGATTTTTGCGGAAGGAATAGAGAATGTGCATGACTTTTTTAGCAGGACACAACTTTTCAAGAAAGAACAGCTCGACCACCAGGGGACTTAAAAATATGTACGTGAAGAAAAAGTAATACACTTGAAGTTAACTTTCATGGTAAAGGAGAGCGGATGGTAGAAATATGTCTCATTAAATTTCTATTAAGACTTACACACACATGGTGCAAACTCTTCGCCGAGACACAAGATTAATTATTCAGAGTTGTTTGGCAAAAGCAAATGAATAAGCGATGACTTCATGACAACAATTTAATCAACTCACAAGAAAACTCCAACGCAATTAGACCCGCCCACTCTTAGCACAAGTAAGGCGTTGACACGCCTCTACGGAGGTTCCGCTCAGTGAGCCGACAGACAATGAAAAACTTTGTAACTTGTATAACTTATTTTTTGCCACTTGAACGCTTTGCATTTGCTTGGAGCACCTGCCCCCAAGAACTCAATGAACCACTCATCGAATAAAAAGTAAAGAAGAAGGTAAAGAAAAGGATGAGAATGTCCTGTAGCATTTTAGCTGGTGCGAGCTTTGACCAGAGTCCAGTATTAATGAGCAGAAAATAAAATCCTTTAAGCTGTCTGAGCTTTGGATTTGTAAATGAAGTGCGCCTGGCACCCCTTTCCACCTGTTTGTCAATCATGTATACTCCCCCGTCTGAGTTGAGGCCCCATCGCGTGCTTTATTTCTAATTAGGTAGCCATCGAAAAGTGACAGCAACAAATCTAAGCAATTTTCAGAGCGAACAATGTAAGGAATTCAGAATGTTGCAGGTCCAAAAATAAAAATACCAAAAAACCCTTAAAGAACTGAAAAGTTCCCCGAACTTCTGACTCTTGTTAAAAACTTTGCCACTGAACTTTGCATGAAAACCATTATAGGGGTAAAGAATGAAATAAACTAGAGGATTCAACACACAGCGTGTGGATACAGAAATGCTATGGTTCAAAATTTGCTTACTTTGTTTTCCGGTGAACCCAAAAATAAAGTTGTAAAAATAAACTGAAATTTAATTTCAACATTTTTGTCGTTGTCGTCGCACGAAAAAAAACAAAATAAAAGGGAAAGAAATAAAGTGGGTCAATAAAATGCAAGTAATGCATAAATTTGTAACTGAAACAGAAATGGCAAAACTGTAACTGGAAAGTGGAAAGTGGAGAGATGGGAAATTGGGAGTTGGTTGTTGGTTGTTGCGAAATGGGAAATGGCAAATGGGAACTGTGCTATGCCCCGAGGGAGTGAGAGAGAGGCATTAAAATAAATAAAAATTAATTGGTATGTTACCATAGCCATGGCAGAGGCGAGTGCTTCCCGGTACCCGGTACAAGGTGCGGAACACAGAACACTGAGCACAGAGCACAGACCAGAAGCAGCATCCACATCCACTCGACTGGGCAGCTGAGTCAACTGCGAAAGCATGCTACAGCCATGGCTGGTTCATGCATATGCATGAGAGGGGGCGTGGGCGTGGGCGTGGGCGTGGCACTGGGATATAGACAGACTGAGTGAGTGGTCGTCGGTCGCTTCGCCGTGGGGCGAATGGGCGGCCAACACTTTCAAGTTTATTAACATGCCAAATAGAGTAAGAAAATATAACTCGAATATGAAGCAATGATAGCGTTTCGTGTCCTCTTGAACCCTTTCGACCAATTTGGCGGCTAATTCGTGTGCCAGCTGCTGCTCGGGTGTGCTACCACTTTGAATAACTACTTAAGAACCCCACCAAGAAAGCCAAATGAAACGTGTCGAGGCTTCGTTGTGTTTTCATAAGCACAAATGAAACGTGACGAGATTTCTTCGAGATTCATAGGCTGAATAATAGAGGTGTCCTTGGATATTTTTTTCTTGTTCTCATTTATTTGAAATGGCTTATAGTTTCATACAAGAAACATAATAGACGGTTGGATATTCATTGAGATAAATATAAGCTATCGTAGACTCACAATTTGTTATTAAATTCAGACTTCATATTTCCAAAATGGTTAAATTCAATCACAAAACTTCTTTTAAGTTTCCGCATTCAGCTCTTTAACTTCTGCCGCTACTTTTCCCACAAACTTTGACCAACTTCGTGCCAATAATCCTGGCTACTTATGAGGCCATTCTTGACTAGTTTCTTCTTCGGTTTCACAAACTTAAAGCGAGCTTTAAACCTGCTTAAAATGAATTCAGCCAACTTATGACTTTTGCCAACTTCTGCACACAACCTTTGGGCAATATAAAAATTTGTGCTGGGAGCTCGTTCATCAAATAATTTTATGGTAACTACGTAGCAGATTTTTGTTATTCCTGGAGTAAGGGGAGGGCAGTGGCTGCAAATGCATGCAGCGTTTCATGTAGCAACTTCTCATTTTTTTCCCCAGAAACTCGGAGAGGTTTTAAGGCGGCAGTGCAGTGCAGTGAGGAGTGGAGTGGAATGGTTGAGCGGATGGGGAGGAGGTGACTTGGCTAAATGGGTCACACGGCTCAGTGCATTTTTGGGCGCGTCAAAGATGTCGATGCACAGCAGGCATCTGGCACGAAGTAAAAGCAAGAGGAAAACGCAGAGGTAAAGGAGTGAGGAAAGGGGACCTGCAGCGAGGAAAATTGTGTGTCATTTGGCTCTGTGTGTGAGCGGAGGCATGGGGCTATGCCTGCCTATGAAATATGCTAATGATCAACTTGAGACATGTTGAAATTATTGTCACCCCCATGCTAGCTTTCCAACTTGTTGGACTCTTCTCAGTATCCTTCCTGGTGTCGTTGCTCTTTAAAACTTCAAATTTTGGCTATAAGTTTGTGCAACTTTTCGGATGGATGAAGCACCCTGGGAAAAGGCCGTGGCAGTGGTAAGAGGCCTCCGGACGCCTCTCGCTGCTAATTAAGTCACTCGCTGCTTACTTTATTACTGGCGTTATATTTTTCCTTTCCCTCATTTTCGTTCACTGCTTCTCCGCTGTATTCTCTTTATTTTTTCTCACGCTGTTGCTGCTGGCAACGTTTGGGCACTTTTGTCTGGTGCTGCGCAAATTGCTCGCAAATTAATTCTTATAAATTTAATTAGCACTGCATGTTGCCACATTCAGCTCGAGGCAATTTGATAAACTCACAGATAATTGAGCAGACGACACACAAAAGCGGACAGAGGGATGGAGCACCGTTTTTTTTTTTGATAAAGGGAATGTGGCTGAAGGGAGGAAATATCTTCAGAGTCTTGAGCCAAAAAGATTTCCCCGTCTTTTTCACTTTTAATCTCATATGGTGTTGCTCAACAACACTCACCATGATTTGAAGCTGAACATTTGTTGAAGCAACGAATCGCAGATCAAGACAGAAACGCAACAACAGGAAAAGAAAATCCATTCGCTTCGTTTGCTTTTCAAGCCATCAGAGAAGATGAAATCGAAATCGCATGGCCCACTTGTATATTTCGGCATGGTGCTGCGAAAACGTATCCGATTGCAAGAATTTTTGACTAATTGGTAAACAAATCTATGGAGCTGGAGAATCCATCCAATTTACAACTCAAATTTGTAGAGCTGTGAGTCAGAAATACAGCTTCAAGCTTTGACATACATTTCCATATATCTACAAATATTCTCCATGAGTTCCATTCATAAATATTATAATTAGAGACGCAACAATGCAAATTCCAATGCAAATATCTGCGTGCGGGGTTTCCTTTTTTCTCCGTTTTGACGGATTAGTTAAAGATTATTTATTTTGCAAAAATGTTACTTTGGCCCCTTGATGTCCCCAATCTTTTTGTGCCCCGTTGGAAGCTTTATTTTTCCTCATTTTAATTGCAATGCTGTTGCTTTTGTGCTCATCCTCGCTCGCAAAAGCTGTTGCTTTTGCCTTTGTAGTTTCGCTGGCGTTTCAGCTAACTAAGGCGCAACAGCGGAATAAAAAAGCGATGTAGATGGATTTTGGTGGAAGGGAAAAATACACCACCAGCTGCACATTTTCCCCATTTGCCACTTGGCGAGCGCTGAAGGGAAGCCCTGGGATATGCCAGCTACTATGTGTGATTGTAGTCGACGCAAGGACGAGTGCACAGGATCCTGCATTAGTTGCCCGCACGGTTCACTGCTTCCAACTTAATCCTTGCTCTGTTGGGCCACCCTCTACCACCATCTACTAGTCGTATATGTGCGAATCGTTAGTGTATAATTTTAAAGTTGGATTAAGCCAAGGAGGAGGAGTAGCAGGAGGAGCACGACGCACGCAGCCAATGGGAGGACTGGGAGCAAGGACGCTCACAAAGAATGTGCTGCGGCAAAATCAGGTCAACTGTATGTGTCACTTTTACAGCTTATTATGGCAAACGGAATGGCCTCTCCTCTCCTGCCTCTCCTGCCTCTCAAACAGTTGCACTATCTGTTTGTCACCCTGCAGCCTTTTATGGGGAAACATTATCGCATAATGTAATCATTGGCCCCAAATGATGGCATGTCCTCAAGACAAATTCTTTGTTATATTAGCCCGGCTGAAAGACAGCGGCACGTTCTCGTAGTTGGTAGTGGGTGGACATCAAAAAGTGGACTAGAAGAGAGCAAAACACAGCGGCAAAAGGAAACCAATAAAATAATAAAACTAACTTTAGTTAAAGTCAATAAAAGGAACAGCACTCTGCGTAACTGGTTCTATCTCTAGGCCATAAAATACACAATTAATTGGATGCCAAGAGAGACACAAATCAAGTGAAAAGTCTCGACACAAATGTGCTTCAGATTGATGCATTTTTAATACATTTTGCCAGTCATGAGATGCGATGAAGGTTCACTCATCAAGCTCTTCACTCGATCAGTGTTCAAGGAGAAACTCCAATGAAATGGAGTCCTGCCCCTTGAGTTTTCTCATTTGCAGCTGTGTAGAGAAATGGAGAGAGAAATGGGAATTGCAGAAAGTAAAGTTGCAGCAGAAAAAAACTAATGAGTTTCCGCAAAAGATTTGCAGTCGTTCCGAGTTTAAGTGATTTGTGGTCGCTTTGCACGAGTTTTCCTCCCTGGTTTTCTCTCTTTTCCAGCTCCAATGATGAGTGGTCCCCACTGCCTTTCCCTTTTTGAATCCCTCTCAAGTGCCCAATAATGCAGTTTTATGAGTTTTTCAGTTTTTTTATTTTTATTTATTTGTATTCTTTTGACATTCTCTGTTTCTGTTGAGCGAGAGAATTATTTGTTTATTACGTTTTTTTGTTGCAAACAAGCGGAACCAAATTTGCATATTTATGGGTGCGTTTTGTAAAGACTGGGGAAATCGAGGCAAATAAATCTGAGAGGACATAATGTAAATAAGGTCCGGTCGTAAAAAGCCTTTTGCCAAAGTGCGCCAAGAATCCGTCCCTGCCACTTATACTATCTAGCTTATTGATCTGGCTCTCTCCTCACTCTTGTTGCGGGGAACATATATTAAAAAATTTGTTTACTTTGCGACAGCAATTTGATTTTGAAGTGAAGATATCCGCACAAAACTGACAAATTTATGGATGTCTTGTGCTTGATAAGAGGCACGAGAGGCACAAGTGTGTGTGCCCGAAATCGCAGCAATCCTTTGCAACTTTTTAATGATACCCCCGCACAAAAGTGCTCAAGTTGAGTAACAAACAGCAATTTGTCAAGGCAATATAATGTGAAACTTTTGTTCCACCATAATTGATTTACTTGCGAGTCCTGACTCCGGTTCTCGGTGCTCCCTTCCCCTCTGTCATGTCGTCAATCAATTGACGACGCCAACACTCATACGCCACGTGGTGCCCAGACAGTGTCCCATAAACCACTCTACCACTCCCACAGTACCACTCTCGGCTCCAATCCAAGTTCAAGCCCTGATATAACGAGCAAACAACAGCAAACGCACAATGGCATCGACATTACATGCTCCATTGCTGATAACGTGTGAGCATGAGACTGTATCCGTGTGAGCTTGCATGTGTGGGTGTGTGTGCACGAGTGTCTGTGTGAGAATGAGTGGCTGAGTATGTGTGTGAACGCATTAGGGGCGTGGCATGCCGCATTGATTGATGTCACTTTGACTGTCAGGCCACAGCAGTTGGCAACAGCCATCCCGCGATACTCTCGTTCGCGATGACATTACCACTCTGCCGCCATCGATGATACAAGTTTTTGGGGGTGTGAAGAGCGCGATCTTGGAATTGAGGAATGCGATAATGAGTGGAGAATGAGTCAGAATGAATGATAACCATTCTGCTGACTAAATTCTGCCTAAAATCAGTCTATTTCGTGTCTCTCTTTAAAAATCTTCCCTCATCTGGCACAGTAATTCCCTCTGTACATGCCATCTCTATTCGTAAACATAATTTCTCTTAAGTCAGAGGCAGGGGCAGTGATAGTGCCACCGATAGGGCATACACAACTTTCGGCACGTGACAAAGTGCTGAGGGCGTGGCGGATGCTCATGCGTCTCCAACTCCAGTCTCCACTTACAGTCTCCATCTACAGTCTTTAGCTCCATCTTCCCTCTTAGGGAGTGTCGGCCGCAAAACCGGGAAGCAGAAATAATGACGCTTATATTTATGAAATTTATGCGTGACACCCACTTGAATGAGCGAATGAGAATGCCTTGGAGTGGGTGTCCTTGACGCTTATCAGCAGGCCGCCAAAAAGCCTGAACTCTGGCCCTGGCCTGGCCTGTCCCTCCACATACTCCCCTTCGATATTGCGCTTTTGTCATTTTTAATCTTCATAAAAGAAAGTTTTTTTTGGACAAAAATGTGCCAGACGAGGCGTTTTTATTGCGCCTACCCTCCAACGAAACGCCCACCCATCCACTATCATTCACGAGAAAAGTCGTGGAGAACAAAATGTGTATGTCACATGACAAAATGCTGTATGTAGCACACTTACGAATATAAGGAGCGCGTCATTATTATCAATGCATGCTGTTGATGATGGCTGGGGATGAGAACGCGCGTTGGGTGCCAGGAAGGACCAACTTTTGGGACCAAAACTTCATACGAAATAAAATCAAAATATCATAAACACTTGAGCTTGCGAGGGTCCACGTTGTCCACATGGTCCACGCTCTCCAGATGGATATATTTATTTATTTTCTTATGCCCGACGACAAATGCCATTAGATAAATAATACCAAATAGAAATGGCACCAAACAAAAAAGTTTCCAGCACTTTTCCCAGTCGTCTTGGTCGTTTGCTTAGTGTCAGTTTCGTGTCGAGTCAAGTTTTTTCTTTGGCTTTCAGTTTCAGGGTTCTGCAAACACAGAAATAAAGCCAATAAATGGCTTGAAAGTTGATGAGGTTTCCTTATTGAAAGTTTTTCTGACACGCTGGCCTTGAAAGTTGGCTTTGATGTGCGTCCAATAAAGTTACAAAAATACGCCAATTAGGCAATTTTTGTAGAATTTACTTTTGCAAACACTGTTGGAAATTAGAAATTATTAGAAATGCAAACAAATATATTTAGTAATATTTCATATAGAGAGACAGACAGCATGCGGAATTTTTATTAGATTCTGTATTTTAATTTCATTGGGAATGCCATCAAGCACCGAGCAGCAGTCATTCCATTGCATGCCTGTCGAAATATTCAACGATTTATCGTGCCTGCCTTCATTCCATTGACCTATAACGTGTGTGAAAATTCTCAGCCCTGTACCAATAAAAAAACCGTAGAATATACACTGCAATTTTTTTATTGACTGTCGCAGCGCAAATGCACTGCAAACAAAAATAAGGCAACAGAAATCAGAAATCAGAAAGGAAATCAAATAAACATTGCGCATAAAATAAATGTTTAGGCCGGTGCCACCGAAAAACGATTCTGAGCATATACAAAACAATTTTCATGTGGGTATTCGGGTTGGTGAGTGGGTACGGGTACTCGGGTGTGGATTGCTGCAATACGGTAAAGGAAAATGTTGGGAGAAAAAAGCAAATGCCGAAAGTCAAATAAATCAAATGCTCGTAAATAAATCATTTGAATTTATTTTCATTTGGCCAGAAACGAGAGAATGTTGACAAAATAAAAGCACGATAAATACTCCAAAAAAATGGCAACAACACTGCACAAGGAGCTCAAGTAGCAGAAAGGAAATATTTATATATACGATTCCAAATAGAAGTACAAATCTACAGTACATTTGTATGTATGTATGTACATACATTCAGTGGAAAGACCAAGAGCATTGCTGAGTGACAGGAGACAGGCAGATGAAAGCGGAATTGGAATGGGAATGGGGGCCCATCGTGAGCCTGTCACGAACCAGTGTCCTAGGAAAAGCTAAAATGTTATTTTCTCACTTACTACTCTATTGTTGAGGGGCCTGCTTTCACTCCTCTCTCCTCCTCCTACTCTAGTGTCCTGTCTGGTTGCGGAATGACTGTTTGTGTGTGACTTCCACTTGTGGTTAGTTATTTGGTCGTTGCCCAAACGCCTCTCAAGTGCCCCAACCACCACCAAACACACAAAAAAACGACAATTTTATTTTCCACATATAAAATATATTGCTGTCTTTTTAGTATATTTATTTTATTATTAAATGTAAGCCGATCCGAGCCTCCGATGGCCACGTGACATGTCCCGTCGATTGTCCATCCCCGACACGTTTCTATAATAATACGATTATAGGTCACAATATCAACAGACAATTCTTTGATTGTTGCTAGGGATATAATCATGTTTAAATTACAGACATTTCATTCAAATGGAATTTTATGTGAGGGATAATAAGTGCAGTTTAATATGGATGGCTTAGAACACTGCAATTCTACACTGATTAATCAATGCATTAGAAAATGAATAATGTCTCTGGCAACAATAATTGTAAATTACTTTTGGCTTTGTAACAATTAAGGAGAGGATTTGCCAACTAATTCGACTTTTGCCCCAAGTTTTAGACAAATTAACAAACGAAGAAACTCTCGACAGAGATTGCAATTTTGAGCCTTTCAACAGTGCTGAATCAAGGTGTGGAGCAGAGAAAATCTCTTAAGCACAGGAAATGCTAAACGAGAACAATTTCAACAAATCTCTGGCACAGTTCCCTGCGGTCTCGTTGCACTCTGTGCCTGACTCGGTGCCTACATCTAATATTCAGAGCAGAAGGATCCTAATCCCAGGCTCTTGGCCAACAGTTTACTTTTGGTTCTCGGTAAAACTTTTCGAAACTCTTGAGACATCTTGAAACATCAGAGAAATAAAAAAATAGGAAAACCGAATGTAATTAATTACATTTTATTCAAGTTCTTGGGTTCCTCGATTGATTATTTGGTGTACGCGCATATTTGGCGCTTCATTTGTTTACTCTGCTCCAAGTTTTCCGCGCTGCAACTTGTAAAAGTTCCATTTTCCCCACTTTTCCTGCGGTAATCCGATGCCGCAGGGGCGGAATGGGTGGGTACAGCCAGACTTTCTGCTCGTCTGGCACGTCTTACAATGTTTCGCTAATTGAATTGTTGAGCGCATTTGATGCGTTTGCCAAGTTGTTCTTAAGGTGCAATTTTGTTGAAGAGTTAGCTCCCAGCCCCCAAGCAGCTTAAGGAATACCACCTCAGCTTGATTTGCAAACATTTTCCACCGTGAAGCACGTTGCCGTAGCAACAACTACAATGGAGTTAGGGTATGCCTCTTGAACTAAGACGGTATTATGAATTTAAGTAAAGGTTCGAAACGCTTTACTACAGCAGAAGAAATTATATTCCAACCATTAAAGATGCTCATCATTACAGGAGTGCAGGTTATTTATTTCCCTACAATAGATTTTACACAAAGACCAGTCCTGAAAGGAGCTTGAAGTAGGCGAAATATTGAATATTCTTTTGTTTTAGCACATCTTAATTAAATTAAATCCGAATACCATTCTAGGATCAATGAACCTTTAAGAGGTAGCCTTTCCGTTCTAGTTATGTGAAGTGCAATTTCTGCAACAGGCAATCTGCCACTCTTAACGGAAATGCTGGTTATAATTGTTTCCCCAACTCCAAAAACAGCCCCTCGGATCCATCTGTCTTTATTCACTTTGTTGTTCTGCAACTCTGCACAGCATCCACAGAAAGAACAAACAACAACAACAACAACAGCATGACGGATATACACATGTTGCCAGCTTGTTGGGTCTCGGGCTTCTCTCGTGTTTTTACAACTTGCAATTTTTTGCATGTTTTTTCATACATACAAAATGTTTTTTTATATTTTTCCTCTCCGCTTTTAGCTGTTTGTAGCTGTTTGCCAGCTGTTGTTGGCTATGGCCGGCGATGTGGGTCACTCACTTTTTGCGCTGTTAACTCATTTGAATTGCACGTCAACAATTGTGAAAACAAAGCGACAACTTTTACCATTTGTTCAAACAACAACTGCGAAACAAACAACAATTGCCAGCAGCAACAGGAACAACAACAAGAAAAGTTATCTACCATCCCCCAAGCCTGCATCTTTGGTGACCCCTTAAGAACTTGAGCTTCCTCTTCTAATTTCTTAGATAATATAATTGTCAAATGCAGTTTGGAATTAGTAGAAGTCAAAACTGTTTTTGGGTGGTGCCGCTAAATTTTAGTTGTCGATTAGTTCACTCATGTTATTATCTGCACTATTTATATGCTCATAATTGTATTGTGCTTCTTAAGCACCTATTTTTACGCGCACAGCTGTGATGTTATTGCTTGTGCCCAAAACCTAACTGTAACGCTCTCACACGTATAGCCGAAACCCGCAGCTGCACACGCACACATCGATGTGTACCGTTTTTGCATTGGATCGTCTTATCGGGTGATCTTTCAATTCCCTTTTGCTCGACTTCTTCTTGTTGAACTTGAATTGATTCAGTTGAAAATTTTAGTCGCAAACAACAAAAACCAAATCGGTTAGCCGCCGCAAGTGCGAGGTTCGATTAACCATCGTTGTAACTTAACCTGTAAGCCGCCAATATTATACACTTAAACGTTAATAACACAGTCCACAAATTCTACTATCATTGAAAACTATTTTGTTTCTTATTATACACCAAACAAACACATATTACTTTCAAAACTAAAAACGTGTAGAGAAAAATCCCAAAGCAGACAATTTGCGCAAAAGCTTTTTCCCTCTAGCAACAAGCGATCTACTTATGGTAAACGTTATGTAGTTTTCTTGCAGCGCCCCAGGTGTCCAACTGCTTTACCAGAGACCATTTTCAAAAGATAAACATTCCGATATCCCGCTGAGCTTCGTTGGCTCGAAACCCACTCATAAAGTTGTCATCCAAGTTTCATTTGCGGATATCATATTTCTTTCCTTTCTTTTTCATTTGTTCTTTCTTTCGTTTCATTTCGCTTCTTTTTTCGCTTCATTCCTTCTTTCATTCATTTTCTTGGGAGTAAACTCAACTAATTTACTTGTTTCCTACCCACTGCCACCCGCACTGGTAGTCTTTTGGGACCGGTTTGTGGGATCGAGCAAGTTTATATTCATTAAACTTCCGCCACATTTTGCGCTTTATATTTTGGCGCTTTCAAATGTCGGGGCCGCCACTCGACTCCACTCCACTCCACTCAACTCAGCTGTGGGCGCAGAAGAGGCTGCGGTTGGTTTCTTGGCCGGAAAGTTTATGCTTTTGTATTTCCGCCGGGGCTGGGCAACAGTTTTTCCTCCTTTTTTCTTTCTTTTTCGCAAGACCCCATCTTGGGGCGGAAAAGTGCAATTTCAAAATTTGTGCCTGCATTGAGCCCGTCTTTTGGTCGAGTCAAAGAAAAGTTAAGAAATGAGCATGTTTAACTTTTTGGCAGGCAAAAGGCAGATGAAGAAAAAATGCTCTTTGCCGACTTAAATTTCCACGAGTTACATGGATCAAGGCAGCAGCTGGCAGTCGGTCTTCCGAGTTGCATAAATTTGCATAAATTGCGTGGCTGGGGATTATAGAGCTGGTGGATGGGTCAGGACTGACGCTAATTTCTCTGACCTCGATTTCCCCCAAGCGTGGTTTTCTTTTGCAGCTCTCTTCCCGACGTTTATTCATATTTGAGGACGCCAGTTGGCTGCCAATTGATTTGGCCAGCTTGTGCCAGCGCCATGGGGCTATGGGGCCGTGGGCTTGCGGGTTTTATGACAAAACCACCAATAACCCATCAAAGTCGGAAGCGGGCCATTTGTAAGCGCGGCTCTCAGCGCCAGAGCGAACCAATTGAGTCACTAATTACTGTGCCTTGGCTTTAATGGTTTCGGCCACACAAAAGTACGCACTTCCGTCTTCTCTATCTCTGCGATGGAGATGGCTGTCTATTAAAATTCTCTTCCAGAGAACGCGGGGCTAATATGTTAAAGTACATTTAGAGAGTCGGACAGGGAGGGGCTAAGCCATTACCCCTTATGGCATAAACAATTAAATATTTAGGGGCCACAGCTACGACAACGGCTAAGGCAGCGGCAACAAGGAGTTTGTCTACGCCTCCGGATAAAGGTCAAGGCTGTGGCTGCCTCGCTGGCTCCTTGGGCACATTTTCCTAAGCTCCCGAACGGAACTTTGGAGCTCCTGAGGATCGCGCTCTGTGTGCGTTAATTGGCGCTGCTTGGACAGCCTTTTGTTTGGGCCCAGTCCAAAGTTGGCTAATGGCTGTTAACTGTTGTAGCTGGGCCCCACTTGACTGCCAACTGTTTGAAGAGCGTTTGAGAATTTCTAAATGGACAACAACAACAACCAAAGAGGGAGACGAAGAGAGAGAAGTTTGGCATCTAATTGCTAGGATTTGGGCCGCACCTTGCCTCAGGCTCACTTAAAACTAGAGCTGAGTCCTGGTAGCTGCTTAACAGGGATTTCATCTCCAAGCCAAATCCTTTTTGATTATTAAACAAGACAGATATTCTCCACCGTTTAGAGTCTCGACAGGAGGATACCTGGTAGGCAGTCGGGCTATAAATAAAGTTCTGGGATTTATCATATTATAAAACAGGAACTTTCCTCGAATAGAAAGTGCACCAGACTCTACTGGTATGCTTTATTCTTTTAATAACATTTTATAACAATCAAATCAACCCTTCCACCATTACTCTATGACTTCCGCGCATTAAAATTAATAAGTATTATCCTCCAATCTGTTTACATAAAACTAGACCCAATTTAATGGCAGCCAAAAAGCAACACAATAATTAGTGCCAGGTCCTGTTTAGGGCTCTATGACAATGTCATAAGTTTTTAATAACCGCCGATTACGATCTCAAATGCTGAAAATGATAATGATAACGATAACGGGGAAGTGGTGTGTTCGAGCGTGTGTAACATAAATAAACGCGAAATTTTAATTACCATGCCACAAAAATGGAGACAAGGACGCCCAGAGCAATTTTAATTACAGCAAATAAAACTCCGCAAAAGCCGCCAAAAAATAAACCAAAACTCAAACAGAAACAAAAACAGAGCCAAATTGAATGGTTTGCTCGCGCTGTGTGTCAAGGGCGTGAAAGTGAAAGAAAGTTCAATTTGTGTAATATTTTGTGGTTTTTACAGTGAAATATGAGCAATGCGCAGTGTTCTGAATTATGTAAATGCCGTAAAAGTGCACAGCGAAAATTGCAACGAAAAATACCTCAAAGGGAAAGGAAACAACAGCAACAAGGACCACCGCAGCAACTCATTAAAAATAGTGCAAATCAACAAAAGGAAAAGTAAACTGAACAACTGCATATAGAAGGCTGCTTACACAGCCAGAGGGAAACAGAGGAACAGAATCATAACAAGGAAGAGCAGCAGCACACTCACTCCCCTGGAAGAATACTCATCAACACCTTGGAACCATTTACCACAAAGATTGTTCAACGTTTTGCAACTACATATTGGCCAGCAGTTTGTTCTATAAGGAACTGCTGAAGGAAATTACATATTGTACAGCTGCTGCTACTGCTACTGCTACTGCTACCCCGCCCGTGCCAACAGCCTAGCCCTGGTCTGGTCTGCGTAGTTATGGTCGATCCATTAAAAATCTTTTGGGTTTTGACAAATAGCACCTATTTGGGTAAGTGTGTACAGCCATTTGTGTGCCATTTGTGTGTGGATGCGTATGAACTAAGTAGTTAGATGTGCATATGATTATTTCCAGCACCCTGAAGTCTCCTGTCTTGTACGAGTACCAGCACGAGTATGCGTATGCCTTGCCTTTGCCTTTTCCTTTGCCTCCTTCCGTCTTTATGCTTATGTAAATGGTCGTCTGAAAATTTCATGAAGTGTAATTTGTGGGGCTTCCACAAAGCAGCCAAGTCGGAAGCTGAGAGTGAGGGGAGCCACGTGTGTACGTGAGGGATCCAGGCTAACGACACCTTTGGGGCTTGGGTTGCTGGCATGGGTGCCTGGCATTGCCCTCCTTCGTGCATTTTAAATATGTATGCGTTCATATTTCCGGTACTGCTTTCTACTGTAATTCTCTTAGTAGATTTCTTGGGGCCAAAATGAAGAGGGTTGTCCGCATTGGTAAAAGTGGATGTTTGAGCACAGAGAAAACCAAAGGATTTCAAAGGAAAGGCATAAAATGTTGCATAAATATTTACCGCAAAGTTTACCCATGTTCCTAATTTCCATTTAGTTGGCTTTCTTCAAAACTAATTAAATTTTAAGTTTTTTTTGTGTTTACGCTTTAAATTAATTTCTAATTGCAGTGACTAACCCACTCACACACACACACTGATAGAAACGCAATTTCTATGCGAAAGAAAGTTTTTTAATTGCGGCGAAAACATACCATAAACCCATACTCTCCGCCGGATGTAGGTCGTAATTAACATGCCTCTGGACCAGCATCTAACCCTGAACATTTCCCTGCCACCCTCCTCCCTTCGTGGTTAATGAACGGCAGCGAAACAGGCCCATAAACAAGGTCCTTGCCAGGGTCCAGGGTCCGTACCCGGCGCCATGCCTCACCTTGTCTTGCCTTCCATTCGCACGGACTCATTATGACAGACAAAATATTTGTCAACTCATCAACGCTGTAGCCAACGCCATATTTTTTTTATATTGGTGCTCAGCCCATCTTGTTTCTCATTTTCCTACACTTTTTTGTTGGCTTGTTTGTTATGTTTGTTGGTGTGTTGTTGTTGTTGTGATTTTGCGCTTTGTTTTGTGGCCCTGCGCACACTTTTTAATTAGTCGTGGGAGTCTCGGCGGCCGCCAGAGGCTGAATGGTAATTCTTTACGAATAAAAAACCTTTCTACACATTTCATAAGTTTAATTAACAATTTTTTATTTCGTTGTTCATGTTCTTATTTGTCGGTTTGGAAAAGTTGAAGTGCAGGTCACTTCCGGCATCGGATGTTGAATTTACGCTAATGCCAAACACCAACGCGAATGATGATGATGATGATGATGATGTTGTTGATCTTCTGTAATGAATACAAATATCCATAGTACACGAACCAAGGGGTTTTAATTGAAATTTCACTACAGAAGTCCAAGTAAAACCTCCTTCCTTTGTGCATCATCAAAGTTAATGAGCTGCAAGGCTCAAAGGCCACCCGAATCCCAAGTTGAATACATGCCCACGGGTCCCAAAAAGGGTATTAGTTGGATTGCGTGGGGTTCAACGAGTTCATTAAATGGATTTAATTGTAATTTTTCTGTTTGGCCCACAGCGCTCCCACAGGGAGTGTGAGAAAGGTTGTGACCCAACATTTGTGCTTATGCTGAATCAGACAGGGCTATAACCAAAACCCGTTTCATAAATCATGTTTCAAGTGGATCCATAAATAGTACTAAGAGTCCTCGCTGCCAATTGATTTTCATTTCATTTGGTTTTACCTAATGTTTTGCTGGTAAGGGAGCTTATAGTTTTCGTGGAAAAATATAAAGAAAATACTCCGCTTTATCCTTAACTAATATTATCTGGTAGAGGTTTCCTTCCTTCCCGTTGAAGAGGTTTAGACTTTTCCATCCAAGGTTAATCCCACCTGTAATTTCAGAAGCCCATATGATTTCCACTCATTGCCAGGTATCTCTTTGTCGTGTCACTTTCCAGCCAATCCCTGCTCGCTTTTTATATTCACATAAAGTGTCAAGTGTCAACAGCAGTCGTTGGGTTTGATCAAAGTGCTGCCACCACAGCAATAAATTAATGGTAAAACTAATTATAAAAGTCACATCCACACACACAAACATGCGATCTGGGACCCTGCCCTGCCCTACCTAAATCATTTAAGCGAAAAGTCAAATTTGTTGCCATAATGTGAGTGACAAATTCAACAGCAAAATAACCCTTTTCCTTATGAATACATCACTGTTTTGTGGCTGTGTGTGGCTGTCAAACTGTCTGACAGTTTAAACTTTTGCCACATGACATATCACGGTTACACAACGTTTGCCCGTAGCTTCACCCCCATTGCGTGGCCCATTAAACTAATAATAACTTTCACACGCTTCCAAGTTCTGTCTAATTGCATCGCTCCATCACTCACCCTCTAGATCATTATCCTGTCAATATTTGTTTTACTCCGGAAGCCAAAGTTTTCTTTTCTGTTTTTTTGCTGTGCATACTTAACAGAAAACTTAATCCAAAATACACGAGTAAACACAACATGAGATTATCATAAACTTGCTGAAAATTTATTACACAATATGTTTTCTTTGTGTGGGCGTTTTGTGTGGGTGCGGGTGTGGCCCTATCGCATTAAGCCCCCTTTCAACGCCTTCAGGATTAAATTATTGCCAAAGGGCAACAGCCACAATCACATCCGGTTATTTATTTGCAATTTATTTATTTGGTTTCACTTATTTATCTGTTTGTTTTTGTGTCAAAACCTCACCCGGAACTCTGAAAACTAATTAGCAAATTAAAAGTTGTAATTTATTTATTTGCCAAAAAACTTGCACCGTAAGAATTTCAATCGATTTTTGTAACCCGGAAAGTCAAGCAAAAGCTTTAACAATACCTGAGGCGGATTTTAGTTTACAGTGTGTGCAAATATATTTGGATAGCTTGAAAGTTGAGCATTTTTGTATCACCATCTTTTTTAATAGGAGTCATGTAAGGCCAATGCAGGATTTTGAGCGTTTTTTGCACATAGCATAAGTGTAATACAATGAAAGTAAATATTCATCCAAAGTTCTCCTACACAGCAGTTATCAATTGAGTGCCATAAATAATACAGTAACTTATTAAATTTTTGTTAGGGCTGCCAATTGAGTTTGAAATACTTTAGGCACAAATTAGTTTCCTCTTTAAAAATCAGACAAAAAACTAAAATGTTTTAATGTTTCCACTTACTAAAATAATTTAAATGAAACATACATAAAATGCTTCATTTCATGATATCGCACATTGAAATCGGAAGCAATTTAAACCATGAAAAGTTATTTCAACAAAAAACACTTAAACAAACGCATTGGAATACATCGCTGTAGTGGTAGAGCTTCAAAAAAAATATTGTAAATTTAATGCACACTTTCACAAGTAATACAAAATATTATGACTTGAACCCGACAAAGGCGTAGAAAACAGCATCAGAACTACGATAAACTAAGGCGACAGACAGCAAAGAGGAACCCTTTGGAGCAGCCATCTTCGATCCCCGCTATCCTCTGTCCCATCTTATCAAAGGGAATACCCCGTTTGGACTAACATTTTCCACCCTGCCCCATTCATGCTGTCAGTTTTAATGTGATGCGCTTTGTTGCCTTCTGGAAAATGTTACTTCCGGCTGCGTCTTTGCTTTTGAAGCTCCACAAAACTACTACTACGGACAATCGTCCCCCCGCTGTCGTGTCCTGTCTGTGTTACGCTCTGTGTGTCTGCATGTGTGCGTCTCGTGTCGTTCTTCCTCTCTGTGTGTGGCATGGATGATTTGAGCAGCTCTGACATTTGACGCCACTTTGCACACATTTTTCCCTTTACCATTTCTCCCATTTCCTTTTTTTATTTATTTAACTTTTTCACAACAAATAAGCACAGACACAACTACCAAAATAAAAAACACACCATACAAAGATACGGATAGTGAACCGAAGTTTTATATACCCTTTAGGCTGCGAGACAGGAGTGGGAAGTGTAAGGAGATAAAAACAGGGAGTCGTTAAATCTGAGAAGGCCTTACACCTGGTAATTCGTAATATAGAAACTCCTAAAACTAGGAAAAGCTTCCTCCCCCTCATTAGAAAAAAACTAAACAAAATCGCAGCACTCTTTCCTAGGGTACCAAAACGAATTCTAAAGCTACATAAAAAATATAGAAGTGTAGGGCTGTGCTGATGTTTACTGGCTGTAAAAAAAATAAATAAAAGAGAGAGAGAGAGAGAGCCAGCTGCCAGTCATTCATAGACTGACATATGGTACACCAGCAACGGGGGGCAGATGTCTGGTTTGGGGGCAGGCCTGTTGGCTTGTTAGTGTGCCAGTTATGCGGCCATAAATAGCTGACGGCTGCTGGGTCTCGGTCTCTGGATCTGCCTCTGGCTCCCTGCCTCTGCCTCTGCCTCTGCCTCTGCCTCTGCATCCGACTGTGACTCCTGTCCCCTGGCCCACCTTTCACCTGCACGTTAATAGTTTAAAGTGAGCCCTTTTGACTGCTCTGCCAAGACAGCGTGAAGTAGAGGGTTGGTGAGCGAAAGCGAGCACAGTTAGGGGCTGAGAGAAAGAGACAACTGCGGGGGAGTGGGATAAAGTGGAAGCTTGATGGGCGGCTGATGACTGGGCGCCGTTCACTTTGCTGCTCAATTTAACACCAACAAAAAGGCGGCCACTTTTGCCACCAGGCAACAGGCAAAGCAGAGTTTTCTTTTTGATTTTAAAGGGTATACGCTGGAATTCGTAGAACTTGGAACAACATAGAGTATCGGGTGCCTGGTAAGACTAGTAATTTGGGAATAAATGGTAGCATAGAACAAGGATAGAATTTGAATAACCTAAAAGCACTTTAAACAAGACAAAATGATATCCCTGCCTACTTTGGCAGTTAATATACAGGTTCAAAATACTAAGTCAGGAGTGTTAAAAAATTGTGAAAAAATTCTCAAATGCCACTGCAATGTTTGGCGCTGGGGAACTTCATGATGAGAGTTTTGTGTAGCCTTTGGTGGTGTCTATTCAGTATTTATTCCGTACATTGTTGCTACACACACTTGTGCACCCACTTAGAGTCTCTTCCATGAGTTTTGGGGTTTCTAACGCATTCTACTCGAGTCGTTTTTCTACATCTTGGCTTACTTCTTTTTTCATCTTCCGGGTCTTATTTATACGAGCTATTCGCTTGAGCTGGTACTCGTCCTACCTACACAAAAAAAGAGTGGCCTACACGGACAGCAACGAGTGTGTGTTTTAGTGTGTGTTTTTGGATACAAGTGTGTGTACTTACTTTTGCTCATTTCTCTTTCATTTTCCGGATGAAAAGGAGGAGCATATTACGTGCTTAACTTACCTCCTAACTAAATAAGAGGCAGAGTGCCAAATTCTAAATTGGATTCCATGTGTCTTGCTTTATAAACACAATCTCTTATGAGGTGAATGAAAAGGTTTAGGAATTCATTTTTTCATTTCTAATTTTTGAGCAGAAGAGATTGATTGAAGAGTTGTGGCCCTAAGAATTCGAATGAATAGATGTGTGAAAAGCAGTTGAATTACGGAGATCTTGAGAGGTTTTACCATAAAAACACACGTCTTCAGAAAGCTGCTGCATATTCATGTACCTTTCAAATTTCTTTCAGTTAACTTAAAGTCCACTTAAATTCCCAAAAGAAAGCAAACAAAATAGAAGGCTCAGCCCATCGCCTGTAGTTGAATAGTTTTCCGTAATGAATTGAAGACATATTTTTAGCCATTCAAATATAGAGCAGTGTGCACAACACTTCCACTAAGCTGACTGGAAACTTCTTTGCCGCAATTTATGTCATCTGCAATGCAAACATATCGCAGGATTCGACACATTTTCTTATTGAATACAGAATAAATAAATTGCAAGTATCCAGATGCTGAAGAACATTTTTACCCTTTCAAAATGTTTTCTTTGAAGCAGATTAAAACTCAGAAAAGGAGAGAAATGAATTTATGTAATAAAAGTATTTTCCTACAGCATCGAGCTCCAGGCACTTTTGACTGCTGGCCATATTAATTTGTTCACCAGCATCCTTCCAGAGCAGGCTCTGGGGCTCTTTGATGACGTGTGACTGCCAGGTTGACTTACTTTTGCTGTTAAAGCTAGAAAATATACTTTTTCTGTGACATGTACATACACATATATTTACGCGTACACAAGTTTGGTTTTGAGGCTTTTTGTGTTTTGTGCTTTTGTGTTTTCGTTGAAAATTGTAACAGGACAAACAGATTATTGCTACCCCCATGTGGGAAGACGATACAAGCGCGCAAGAAACCTTAACGACAGTCCTTTCAAGTTATACTCGGTGGTCGTAGTGGGGGAAATTGAGAACGGTTGAAGACTATTTCTGTGTTGACAAAAGGACACTCTTGCTCAAAAAATACTCCAACAGCCAAATGGAAGATGATTTAATTATTTAAAGGAATATTCGAGTTTTCTTTAATGGAAGGCTGAAAGGATGTTTATGTCTCTGTTGAAGGGAATTTCATATTTGTCGAACAACTTTCGACCAAAAATTATAAAACTTTGCCATAGGGCTGTGCTGTGCTGTGCTGTGGAAAGTTTCTACAAGATTTTCCAAAACTCAGCGCTTATTTGCTTTTGGCAAACGGCATGTGAAGTAAAGTGCAGTTCCTGAGCGTTACCTTAAGTCCCATGCTCGGATAAAACTCATTAACGCACGTTCGTTCCACACAAAAACTACAAAACTATTCAAAAAGTTTTGTTTAGCAAGACATTAGCTGGAAATAAGCAAATAAAAAGGGGAAGTGGGGGGGAAAACCAACTTCACTTCGCTGTGCACTTTGTGAAAAGTTATTTTCCTTTTCGACTGAAAACGGGGCACCAACCAACTTTTCACTTTGCACAAGTGTTTTGTTTTTTCAGAGTTCTCCCTTGGAAAATACCCAGAAATAGTTGAGGGTTATTTGACATCTGGACAAGACCAACATGTTAACAATTTACTTAGCCATGCTCATTGGAGGCTGACAAATTCGTGGAACCCAAATTAAAGAGGAAGAGACAGTAGTGACGGTGGTGTCTGTTGTGCCTCAAGTGTATGCCTCCTACAGTATATTTTATGCCTGCCACGTTTCACGCATAAACCGAGAAACTTTACGACTTTCCCGACTTTCTCTCAAAGGAGGCACGCGCACAATTTGTCAATCAATAAATTTGCTATAATTAATGCTGCTTATTGGCATTTCATACACTTATCACACTGCCGTATACCGACCCGTATGGCCATCCCATCTTTATATATATATATACAGTATTTATATGTCTAAGTCATGGCTTTTGCTTTTTTTTATTTGCAGTTACAAAATTTGTACGCATTGGTATTGCCGACAAAAACGATTCACCACCATATTTCGATAGATTTCTGTACGAGACTGAGATCGATGAGAATGCCGATTTGCAGAGCACAGTCCTCACTGTCAACGCCAAGGATCACAATGAGTGTGAGTAATCGAAATCAAACATCTACGCAGAGTAATTATTATTCGAGCTACCGAAAGTGACACCAGATTCAAGTGTAATCAATATTCCACATTCCCTACCCCAAAAGAAACCAATAGCCCATATCCTGCCAAAGAATTATCCAAAGCATTCATCAAGACAAAAGAATAAACTCTTCATCGTCGAGTCTCTGTGTGTGTATTTGTTATTTAATGTTCAATTTTCCTTTCGCCTCAAATTGGATTTCTGCTTGAGCTACCCACACCAAACACTTGCGTAATCGAGCGATGCCCAGATGAATGTATTGCATAAATTGGCAATTGATTTAATTAAGTGTGTCTTTAATTGTAATTGTCGGGGTTGTACTGGCCACGAGGGGGCAGAATATTTGCATTTGAATCAGCTGCTCTTCTGCGCAGTAAAACGGAAAGAGAACATTGAAATTACAAGATTGTAGCCATAAAGGAAAGTGGTGCCTAATGTACAGTTTAATAATTAATAACTAAAAACCAAGCAAGATTACTCTTTTATTTAAGAGAATTATTAAAATAATTGTTCATGCAAAAAAATGGCAACCTTTAATGGAGAGTAACATTAAATTAGATCCAATAAGAATTTGTTTAAAGTAATATAATAAAATAAATTATTTCAAATAAAAATGATGAAAACTTATTTAAATTCTAGCTTTCAAGCAATATGTAATAGTAATCCAGATGCTTGTTGTATGAATAAGGATTTTTGAATTTAAGCAACTTAATACGTTCAGATACATTTATTCGCTGTTTTTGACAGACTGATCCCATAAAAAAGGCACAGCTTAATTGGAATTCAGTACACATTGGATGTTCATGTCAAGCATTGGTTGAAACAAAAGCATGCACGAAGTGATGATTCAGCATGCCAGGAATGACCACAACATTTCCAACACATAGCTTCGACGGCAATCATTTTGAATGGGAAATTACTAACCAAAAAAACTCAAGCAGTCGGATTGACATTTGAGGGTGAGAGAAATGCAATATAAAAAGAAATCTAAATGAAATTCGAATCGAAGCACTAGATCATCGCGGAATGATAGTCCTAAAATTCTTAAACGTTTAACATTTTACCTCGGATCGAATCGAATCGAATTGAATTGTCATTTCCTCATCTTAAGTCAAAGAGGAGCAATAATAAAGTCATCTTATGACAAATGCTCACATGATTTCTGCCGAATCATTTCACAGCGACATTTCGTTGTAATTTTCAAGGCAGTAAGGCCCTCCACTTCCTTGCTTCCAGCAAGAACGAAAAAACGAGAAAAATTATGCGAAAATATGCCATAAACATTTAGAAAAAACCAATTTGGCAATTTCCCTCATGTGTGCCAGCCCTCCCATTTGAATTTTCGTACTTATATGCATAAATATTAAAGCAACTCTGGTATATTTGCCCATAAACATTTATTTATTTTAATACTCGACTGGATTATTACTAGGCCTGGGCCATGTACCGCAAATATTTACGAAATATTAACAAATAAAGGCTCATCTCATTGAAGATAGAAAACGAGATACAAGATACAAGTCCATGCATAAATCCATAAAATACAAAGACAAACACAAATGGAAAGCAAGTGAGCATCTAATATGCGTATTTGTATATTTGTCTATTGATTCCCATGCGGAAAATTATTATTGTTAATACGATGGGGAATCCAGAGAATGGATGGCGGCCAAACTACAGAGGGGAAAACTCTCGCTCTTCTTATCTGTGGAAAATACGATTTGCAGCATGAAAAACATTCAAAATCTCATTGAAAGCGTTTAACAACTTTGTAACCCTGGAAAGGAAGACCACGTTGTGGCTTTTTTTGGGGAAGGGGGGCTAGAACTTTGTCTTCCGAGTCTCACACAACAGCAACAGCTCCAAAGAGCCAAAGACCGGAAGATATCCGGAATCCTTGTTGTCGCCGTCGCGACGACTGTGAAAAAAGCATTAACCCGAATTGAAGGAAGAAAGAACAGTAGGAACGTGGCACAGAAATGGCCATGGAAACAATAATCCGCCAAAGAAAAAGAGTACGTAGGAAAAACGTTGAGTGGAGAGCGCCAGCAAAACGGAAAAATAAATGTACACACGAAAATTTTTGAACTACTCGCAGCAGGAAAAGCGGATACATAGATGAAGGATTTTCATAGCCCAAAAACTCGTGAGGAACACTCGTATACTCGTATGAATTGAAAGCTGTGACCCCGTCCGACTGGGTTGGGGTCATGACAAATCTTTTATGTGATTTCTTGTTAGCATGTTTACGTCTACTTTCCAAAAACTCATACAAATGGAGCTGTAAAACTTTGTTGCTGCCGCTGCTGCTGCTGCGCACCACATTCCAAATTTATGAGCGAAAAGATTATTTATTGGAGTGTGTTCCTATACTCTGCGGCTCAGCAGTGGCTGCCATGTGCTGGCCAAATGTTGCCCCCATTTTTTGATTAAACGTAAATGGAGTGTGCCTCTATAATGAAAGTCCTTGGATGAAGTTTGTGGGAGTTTCAATCATTCAAGGGGTGTGATATTGAGATTGAAGATTGGCTTCAAATGGGTTACAGAATTCTCGATTCCGCTAGCACCGCTTCTAGTCACTAATGAATACAACAAAAATTTAAAAAACAACCCTACTTGTTCCTTTAAAATTGTATTCTTTAAGAAACTTCTCAAATCACCACGCGGCTTATCTAAGAAACAAAATAAAACCCAACAACCTTTCAGTGTGTGCCATAAAAACACTTAGGGGCTGTCGGCCTGCCACGAAAAACCTAAAAATATCAAAACAAGACTAAAAGGCAAATGTTTTTGCTACTTTTTAAAATGACTTTTCATGCTAAATAAGTACGAACTCGCAGCCAGCACAATATACAAGGCAACGGGGGGTGGGGGGGTGGCCCTCCCACCGAGAGAACCATGTGGCGTTTCGTATGGGGGCTGGAGGTGGAAGAAGAATCTTTACTGCCTTGCCGGCTGCTCCCATGTGTGGCTCGTGTGTCTCTTGGGTGTTGGCTGGGGCATGGTACCCGGACCCTGGTGTCTGTATATTAATTTATTATCATTATCAGTGATTTAAAAATGGCGTCATGACATCGTAAATTATAAACATCATTGTCTAAGACTGGGGACCACTTAACACGACTTTGCCGGAGCTACACTTAATGTCCATGTTGTTGCTTTTATTGCCCACCATTGGCCGGAAAGTGACTCAAGGAAGCATAAGCGCACCATGTGCCACATTGTTTAAACTAGAAATTATTTTATGGCAGCTCCTTAAGATATTCACTGTATATTTAAAGTGCCTGAAAGGCGGTTTATATTTTTTCCTTTTTGTATTTAATCGGCTGGTTGTACGACGATGAGTCCGCATAGACCAGGTACTTCACTTTATTAAATATGGAATGTTGGAATATTAGAAAAAGAAATATTTCACTGAAAAGTTTGAACTCAAAAAAGAGTTGGCCGAACGGACACCAAAAATGGAATGTGATTATTATTTTCGACAATCACCTACAAATACCACAAAATACACAGATTTACTGTATTTCGTTTGGCTGCTGTATCATCGATATAATTTCAGTATTTTTAGAAAACTCGAAGGTATTTTCCCAAGCAGGAAAGATTTTTCAGTCATTCGAAATCAAAGAAGGCTTAGCCAAAGCAGACAATATATGTTTTTTTGAATGTCTTCAGTTTTACTGTAAGGCTTGAAGGGGAAACACCAAAAATATCTAGAACAGAAAAATAACTAATAAAATTACAAAAATGTCTTGCTTAACCCTAAAACGTTCTCGTCGCTTTGAGGATGAAGCTTACGATAAATATTCCCCAAAGCCAACTCGCAAGCGCAGCAAGATCCTTCGAAAAGAAAAGCGTTCGCACCCCATGGAATGGGAAGGTTCAGATATCTATCCCGCGAAGCGACTGTGCAAATATGGTCTGGAAACCAAAGCAGAAAATGTAAGACTTCTAACAGAAAGGTTTTTAGAGCAACTATTTAAGATGGAACACGTTCCCTTAGCTTTTACCTCTTCAGAGTCCACCGACGGAGGATAGCTCCAGTCAAAAGGAGCAGAAACTATTTACTTTCAATCAATTGCATGCCATGTGCTCTAGCATGATCAATCAAAGCGAAAAACAACTAACTGACTATTACGAATTGAAGCTGAACGAACAGATGACTTTACAATATGACACATTCATTAAGTTCACACACGACCAAATGCAAGGAGGAGAATTAATCAAAATTTCAGGTTATCTTTCATAAAAAATTCGACCCATGTTGTGTTCTAGAGTTGATCTCGTTATTGCTTGAATAAAATGCTTTTAAATCTATTCGCGCAAGCAGCGCAAGCGGGGCAGTTGCACTGTTAACAGAATAGCTTAACAGCCTGTTTACGCTACGCGCTGACGCGCACCCGTCTACAGTGCTGTTAACGCACCCGTCTACAGTGCTGTTAACGCACCCGTCTACAGCGCGATCCGCCCGACTCGCGAGCGGCTAGAAATTTGTAAGCTGGAGCAAAGTGACGCTTGGACCCAGACCTCACGGATTTGGAACTTCACCTCTCCTTTCGAACTACTGCCAGAAACCCGTCCGGAACTAACTTCTGTAATAAAATGTGGGACAATGGAATTTAATACTCTAATCGGCTCATCCGCTTGCTCTGCCTGTTCCAGTTACAATTCCTCCGGCCCCTAACTTTATCTGGTGAAGCAGGTTAAGCGATTTACGCGTCGCTAATTTACGTTAATGTTTGCCCTTTCACATTTCCGCATAAATGCACAGACAATGCGCAGCCCCATTTGCTTGTCATTCCCCATTTGCCACAACTACGCCGGCTGGGTTGTCACATGTGAGAGCATTTCCATATTCTCCCCAGTGCTGACAACACTTTTGCAGGCTGTTTAAACATTGAATAAGTAAATTATATGCCATGTATGAACGAGCACAACTACGTATGTATGTTGTTATTCCACTGCACACGACATCATGGCATGCCACGCCCATTCCCACGGCCAGGCACAGCTCTCTGGCAGCATTAGGAGGCATGTGACTCGCTTCTTTTGGTTGAAAAATGTTTTTTAATGAACTTAATTATTTTCTGCCTCCTGCTGCCAGCTGCCTGCTGTTGGCTGTTTCTTTGCCAGTCTTTTGACGTCTCTGACTTTTGTCCTACGTTTTTTGATCCTTGGGGAAGTTTCTTTTCGTGGAATCTTTGGTGTAATCTGTTGAGGCGTGGGATAGGTACTTACCTGTGAGTACTTTGGGATGAAAGTGTTTTAATTTCTGACTGATGATACCTACGGGAATTCTAAGGGAGTGTTTACAGGTATCAAACATAATGAAAATATTATGTTAACTCAATTCACCGATGGTATAAAAGTTCTACCATCACCTTTTCTTTTTTATGTACCCTTTGAGCTCTTAATCAAATTAAATTGAATACATTTGTGCGTCAGATACCCTTAATACACCAATTCAATTAGGCAAGTGAGTGGACAAATTAAATGAAATCCTTTCTTTTTTGTGTACCTTTTACAGCGACGAATATTCGATACCAGATCACAGGCGGTAACATAGGCAATGCCTTTGCTGTACAAAACACGACCGGTGTCATCTACGTGGCGAGTCCCTTGGACTACGAAACGCGGCCAAGGGTAAGTACTATACCATGCCATACTCGTACCTTCTCTAGGACTCTCTCTCCACCCTCTTAACTGGTGACAAGACCCTCGACTAGGCTAAGGCCCTTGTCTACAAGTTGCTGCACATTTTTCTTTTCCCTCACACATACGTATACGGTTTAGGTTTTTTTTTAAGCTAGGTCTTAACTTTCTGTTGCATGCATAATTTATATATTTTTCCGCTCCAGTGATTCTACGCAAAGAACACAAAAAATATGTAAAACTATGCGAAACTTTTCTTCTTTATATTTTTTTTTTTTGGCACACAAAACTTTTGACAGATGAACAGCGGGGTAAGGCAAAAGACAGAGGGGTGTATACAAAAAATTAATCCAAAAAATAAAGGAAAATTCGCTTACATGCAGGAACACATCGGCAGGGCAGGAGGCAGGCACAGGCTGGAGGCTGGAGGCTGGGAGAGACAGCTACAGCTGTCGTTACATTTCCCAATGCGCATTTTTAACGTGATTGCCCCGACTCCCAGTCATCACCTACGCAACTTGTTTTGGCTTTGGCAGGAGCCTCCACAGAACCCCTCCCAACAGGGCCGGGTAAATCCGTGTAGCTGTCAATGCCCAGCCATGCAACAAGCAGCCACACTGCTGCCACTGTGTGGCACCAGCAGGCAGAGCAGCAGCGAAAACAAGCCACAGCACACAGAACATGTGTTACCAATTTTGTAGATTTTTTTCTTTTGTTTTGTTTTGTTTTATCCTTTTGCGAAAAAGTTTTAGTGTCCATTCATGCGATTTTGGCTTTTGTTGTTTAAATTGAGCCTCGGCAACCGATTCACAGGCAGCAGTAGCAGCGGAGTCACTGGCAGCTGCACCATACATATGTATACATATATACATACATATATGTAGCATAAAGCATTAAAAACGTTTAGGCAAAATATATGTAAATCTCTGTAGCGAATTTCTTTTGTGCTGTTTTAAAAAAGTTGTTTATATAAAACAAAAATAAACTTCCAAATGAAATAGGATTTGTTCTAAATGTTTTTGGTCGAAGATCAGTCAGTTGTCATGATAGTATTTCTTTCTTGAAATTTTCAATCGATCAAATATACTCAATATAATTGTAATTAATTGTCTTTCACAGTTTGAACTGCGTTTGGAGGCCACTAGAAATCGCAAAAACAACTACACCACCGTAGTGATAAATGTACGCGATGTCAACGATAATCCACCGGTATTCGATCGTCAAACATATCGAACACAAATCACAGAAGAAGACGATCGGAATCTGCCAAAACGCATATTGCAGGTTAGTTGAGAGAGAGAAAATATAAAACAAAAATATTAAGCTTAGCCATATTTATTTATTGACATATTAAAAAAAGAAATCTGTGTTCATTTTTTTTAATATAATTTGATTAGGTTTCACAATTAATCTGATTTTGTTTCCTAACAGAATAATAATATTATTGAAAATACGTTTATGATATTACAAAATGAGGTCTTATATTTTTTCAATCAATATAAACTTTCGCTATTTTTTTATCGTGATTTTCGTGGGCGTTACCTATCCCTTGCTTTATCCGTAAACTCAATCAAAATGCTGCACACTTTCCAGGGCAAGTGTTCTGGCCAACATTTATCGCCTTATTGGCTCACAACAATTTAAATATTGACAGAAACAGAAAGAACAGCGGAACATCAGAACATCAGAACAACAAAAGAGCAGAACAGCAAAAAGCTGAAAAAAAAAATCACACACAATGCCCAGTAATTTACATAAAAAGCCAAAAACTTAAAAAGAAAAAAAGTAGAATGAAAAACCGAACACAAACATCATGCAGCCAGCCAGTCAGTGCTCAAGTGGCACGCGGATAGCACCCAGCACAAGGCTACAGAACTCTGGTTATGTCTGGTGAAAACATGGGGATTATGGTGAGAGGCAAAAGTTCTGTATTCGAGTAGTGGAGCCATTCAGGCGTAAATACAAATAAATACTCATTCATTAATAACAACGTGATAGTTGGGCAATGGCTGCCATACAAGACCGAACATAACTGTTTATATATATAAATCCGCAACAATAATACATATTCAATGTACAAGTATGTATGTACACGAATGTATATACATACATATATGTATGTATGTATGTATCTCCGAACAAGCGACTTTTATTCAAGCCATAATTTACAAACATAAAGAACGGAGAAGCAGAGGAGCAGAGACTGAAACATTTTTATGGTTCCATAAACATTTAAATACTCTTTAACGTATGCATTAAACAAATTGCCTTTTTATATGGTATATAAGTATAAATATGTGACAATGTTCTTCTATATCTAAATGATAAATATCAAATGGATTAGCATTATGGCTCAGCATCAGAATGATTTATACCAAACGGAAGTTTTATTTTGACCATTGTATTTTTTATTGCATTTATTGGACTCATTATAGCTTCCGATTGTTCTACACAAATTAAGTTAGAATCTGTCTTACTTCTGCTTTAGCAAAAACACTATTAAGAAGAGCATTTCGTTGTCGCTTTTTGCTTATTTTGTATTTAATTTTTAAATAAAAATTAAAATTGCACAGCTCAGCACGCGTGTCCAGCGCAACAGCCCAGTGACCACCAGTGCGAATTTTTAATTACACATTTATGTATATTGCGAGGAAAGTGTTTGCAGAGAGGATGCGGATGAGGATGCCCCATCCTCATTGTCATCGTTCGCCCAATAATTGACGAGAATTTCTCATACTTATAGTATACATAGAATACGGAAGCGGCGGAGTCGGAGTCGGAGGCGGGCGAACACGCTTTTCCTGGGTCCGACACCTTTTCGGTGCTCAAATTGATTTCTGTTCTTGGAAAATGGAATGCAAATATTTTAATGTTGAACGCTGCTGCACGAGAAAGAGGCATTTAAATTATGCACTGAAATGGTTTCACGAGACGTTGCCACGGGGCGGGGAAAGTATGAAAGTTGTTGAAAGGACAATGGCTCGACGGACGGCTCGTTTCCGCCTCCAACGAGCGGGCAATAATAATGGGCACAGTGATGGCACATAGACAACTCTTTTGTCATATCAAATTGTGTTCAACATTTAACGTAAATTGTCGCATTGTGAGTGGGAATGGGAATGGGAATGGGAGTGGTAGGAGAGGCGGAAGCGCACAGGGACTGGGCTGGGCGGGCATGGGAATGGGAATGGGAATGGGAGGCACTTAACACGTGACGATGATATAATGGACCAAGGACCCAAAGGATATTGCTACAAGTTTGTCTGTAATTGTCAGCTGCAACTCCATGTACGAGCAGCAGCAGGCTCTGTTTTTTTTAAATGGTCGTTTGTGGTTGGTTTCGTAGTGAAAAATGTATAATAGAAATGGGCTACAGGACTCGTGCATAACTTTGTTTCCATTACACTTGCATCACAGTTACTTCATGCCTGCAGAGAATGGATACATAAAAGTACAGCAGATACAAGGAAATAATTGCTTTTAATTGGCATGACATCCTCCTGCTTCTGTAGTGTTTCTCTGTCAATCGCAACGATGAAAACACACAGAATTTGCATAGTCTACACCCATACATGTTGTTCTTGTTCTGGTTGTTAAATGGAGATTACAAGCACTATTCTGAGACAAAAAAGGGACTGCATTCACAAGGCTTACAGAGCTTTAGCATCATGCATGCATGGATGCAAAAAAATTGTAGAAAATGGTATACCGAAGAAGCAAACGTAGTCACGTATTTATAAATCCCCTTCACTCTCAAGTCTCAAGCCAGCACAAGTAGTGCAAAAATCGAGTTTAAACAACGTTTTTCTTTGCTACATTTCTGTCATTTATTTACTCCTTATCTCAACTTTCATTTTTATTTGATTTCATTCAATAACCAAAACATTCGTTGATCCCCAATCAAAAGTCCAGTCGACAATTTGCCTACGCCCCAAAAAAATAAAATATTCCGCAGGAGCAGGGCATGAGCAAAGTATCTTAAGTTCTGATTTCATTTACTAACCGCAAAATGAAGAAAATAGAAATAAAACAATAAAAAAAATGGCCCCAAATCCGATTGAATAATTACATAAATCTCTGTAATATTAGCATTTTTTCGTCGGACAATATTTTGTGGCTAGCGCACAAAAAAGACATACAAAAAAATCAAAGCATAAATTTACAAGCAATCTGGCTGGGAAAGAAAATCCGCCAGGCACGCCCTTCGAACAGATTTTCCACCCAGAAAATCCCCCCAATACCCAATACCACTTATTCTTTATCCTTTCCTCTCCTCTCCTTTCCTTTCCATTTCAACATTCAGGTTGCCCTTTATTGGACATTTAAAGCGTTTTGTTCATTTGCATATTTGATTTATAGACTCCAATATTGTGAGCAGAATGTCCAGAGGAATCGCTTAGCCCCCCCCCCAAAAGACCACCTCCACCTTTCTATAATCCCTCCCACTCTATGGTCTGGTAATGCACTTTTTGTAACCCCTCAACCGTTTTGTTCTTTTTCGTTTTCTTTCCAGGTTACCGCCACCGATGGCGATGTAGATAGACCAATAAATATTGTATATTTCCTGACTGGTCAGGGCATCGACCCTGACAATCCAGCGAATAGTAAATTTGATATAAATCGCACAACTGGCGATATTTTTGTACTCAAGGTAAGTGCCAGCCCCCCACCTTGCCACCTCTCTCAGCATTTAAACAGATTCCAATTTCGAGAGTCCCATCGTTAAAAGAGCGTAATGAAAGCCAGTTAAAATATCACAACGCAGGGGAATGACGGGGGTGAGCTCCATCCTCCCCAAATCCAAGCCATGAAAATGGCAAAACAAAAAAGGAATAACTTTTTTTTTTGTCTGGATACTCCTGCTGGGTGTATTCGTATTCCCTGCCGCGAGATGATTGCCGAGCCACGTGATGGCTTCCCCTCGCTTTTGGCTGCTTACCATCGAGCCACAGTTTATGGCCAACAATGGACAGATTGGGGAATCGGGAATTTGAGCTGCTGCTAGCCAGAGAAAAGTGGTGGAAATTCCACAAATATTTGTGGGTGTGCAGCAACTAAAAATACCAACTCTTAGATAATTGTTGGAGCATCAAAAAGCCAAACATTGTTACATTTTCATTCCCAAAAATCCTTAATATCCATACAGCAGGCCACAAACAACAAACAAACACCCAACCACCAGGCACACTTTTTAATAGTTCCATTGTGGGTCTCGTTTCATAACCGGAAAACGCTTGAAAATGTTTTCAATATTTAACACTTTTGTTGGCTTTTCGGGGCAATCATCCCTTGCCTCTGAAAACAACCCTACCTGGGCGTAACTTTCGTAAATTGTAAAGCTTTCCACGCGTGTCGGTGGCGTATGATTAATTTAAAACTGTGTCAAACCGCACACACATTTCCTCCTCCCATGCGCCCCACCAGACTGTGCAAAAAAGAATCACATTTAGATGCATAAAAACTGTCACCGTTGGTTGTCAGATACATAGACTCCAATTAATTTCAGACAAAGTCCATAAAAACGAACGTTTCAAAGTGGCAGCAAACGCTCCTGCGCCCAGCGAACGGGTGAAATTGAGTGTACGGAGCTGACCCCTGACCCCGGTGCCGCATTCTGCATAAAATGTTCAAATGTTGCTGCTGGTGGTTTGCTTTATTTGTTTTATAGTTGTCGGAAAGGGAACGCCCACGCCCCACAATCCAATTCTATACGTTGGGGGACTGTGGGCTGCCAGCCAGTGGGTCTGAGGAAAGCGACAGCATGTGGCATTTGTGGTTTTGACGCTCTACAACCGGCAACCACATGTAAATGACGTTTCGTCGTTCGTTATTGGTGCGTGGTCCCCTCGCATAAAATTGAGTGTAAAATCGGTAGGAAAAGTTGGATGGTGGGCCAAACTTTACCAATGGGGGGGCAGAGGAGCGGCAGCGACCCTTGGACGGGAGTCATTTCGGTAGCTGCCACTTTCCAGCTACGTGAAGGCATTTAATTTTGTAATTGCAATTGCATTGCGTGTCACATGGTGGCGCAAAACCAATTCTTTTTCCCTCCTCACATTAATTGAGCGATGGCTTAAAGTTTATTTACCGACAGCTGAATGATTTCCAATTCAATTGGCAATCCAATTGGCGGATTAACAACCTAGATGGGGAATACTTAAAATAAATTAAATATTGGAATTAAGAGTTGAATTAGTTTATTAAATAAGGGAAAACCTATTCCTAAATCTACAAGCAGATCATCCACAGACTTCTGACTAAGTATTCAACTTTCACTTACATTATTATACAAAATAAGTCCATAAACATCTCCATCTTCCTTCTAAGTCAATCAAACATTCCCTTTTGATACAGATAAGATATTTTTGGGCTATTTTGAGTGATTCCAGCACTAAGCTTTCATTTGCTTCAATGGGAATACACAGAATTAATTCATCGTAAAAGCAAATTGTCCTTCAATCCAAGCAAAGAAACAACAAACAGAATCAACATTTACTCGTATGTCTTGGGCCAATATGAATAGGAGGCCAAAGTAGGGCCAAATTGTAGACATGAAAGGTGGCCAGACTGTGCTTGGATTGGTTCACATTTCAATTGATTTGATGGCTTTTATTTGTGTCATTGGCAATGCAATTTCGTGTGGATAACTCATTTAATGAGAAATCTAATAACAGACCGGTGTCGGGGCTAAGCCACCATATCCAATGCCATCAAAGCCAGCCACAGCCTACAGACCCCACACACAAATAGAAGGAGGACTCAAGGGCTTCATGAGGATTGGGCTGGGCTGGGCTTCCACTGTAAGCTCCAGTCAGTTACAGTTTACCGGCAGGCATAAAATAATTTGCAAACAAACAAACAGCTGCCAAATCAAACGCCTCTGACTGTCTCTCTCTCTCTCTCTCTCTCTCTATCTCTCTTTTCCAACGACAAATATAGCCCCTGGACCGTGATCAACCGAATGGACGGCCACAATGGCGCTTCACCGTATTCGCACAGGATGAGGGGGGCGAGGGCTTGGTCGGCTATGCGGACATCCAAGTTAATCTAAAGGATATCAACGACAATGCGCCACAGTTCCCCCAGGGCATCTACTTTGGCAATGTGACGGAGAACGGCACCGCCGGCAGTCCGGTGATGACAATGTCTGCCATTGACTATGACGATCCCAACGAGAGCACCAATGCGAAACTAATCTACTCGATTGAGAAGAACGTCATCGAGGAGGAGACGGGTGCGCCCATCTTTGAAATCGAACCCGAAACGGGTGTCATCAAGACGGCCGTCTGTTGCCTCGACCGAGAGCGGACACCGGACTATTCCATTCAGGTGGTGGCCATGGATGGTGGCGGACTGAAGGGTGAGTGCAATAGTAGCCCTAGAACCCATGAGTATTTCTCTCAATGCACATCATCTGTCTGTAATTGACGCAATTCTGACGCAATTCTCTATTTGTTCTCTGCAGGCACTGGCACCGCCTCGATACGCGTCAAGGACCTCAACGATATGCCGCCGCAGTTCACCAAGGACGAGTGGTTCACGGAGGTGGACGAGACAAATGGCACTTACATACCCGAGACGCCCATTCTCACCGTCACAGTGCAGGACGAGGACGAAACGAATACGTTCCAGTACAAGGTGGTGCCCAACAGTGGCTTTGGCTCGGACAAATTCGCAATGGTGCGGAATGCGGATGGCACGGGCTCGTTGAAGATCATCCAGCCGCTGGACTACGAGGATCCACTGCAGAGCAGCGGCTTCCGGTTTCGTATTCAGGTGAACGACAAGGGCGAGGATGGGCCCAGTGCAGGGGACAAGTATCATGTGGCGTACTCCTGGGTGGTGGTCAAGCTGCGGGACATCAACGACAATGTTCCGAAATTCGATCGCGAGCACATCGAGGTGTCCATCTACGAGGACACCAAGGTGGGCACAGTTCTGGAGCAGTTTCGGGCCACCGATGCGGATCAGGGCGGTCACTCGAGGGTCACCTACAAGATTGTCCGCTCCACCAATCGCCGGCGACAGTTTGCCATCAGCGACAAGGGCGCCGTCAGCATTCAAAGGCCCCTGGATCGCGAGACCCTGGACCGGCATCACATTCAGGTGCTGGCTGTCGATGATGGTAATCCGGCACGTACAGCCACCGCTACGCTCACGGTCATAGTCAAGGATGTCAACGACAATGCACCGACCTTTGCCCAGCACTATAGGCCCACCTTGCCGGAGAATGTGTCCGGCCGGAAGATTGTGGAGGTGGCCGCACAGGATGCAGATGACAGACAGCGTGGAAATGGCGGACCCTTCACCTTTCGCCTCGATCCTCTGGCCAGCGATGAAATACGAGCGGGATTCAAAGTGGAATACGATCGAAGTAAGTGGCGGGAATAAATGTTAAACTATTTTTTTTTTTTAATGGGGGAAAAAACACTTAACATAATTAATGAGGCAGTAAAAAAACGCTAAACGCTGACTAAACCGAACATCTGTCACTGTTCTAACGGATGGCGGGTGGGGTTAAGTGACAAGTTAAAGCATTTGAATATTATATCAAGTGAAAATGTTGAACATATTTAATGCATTAGCTTGATTAAAAATGTATGCAACCGATGCGAGTGCGAGTGTGCCGTGTGCCGTGTGCTGTGTGTTTTATACTAATTACGCATCTCATTTAAGTAATTATGCAAATTATTGTCTCTGTGGATCAGTGTGCAATGCACTTGCACCATCTAATAACTTTTTTTGTATGCCTATTTGTTTACGGCCGAATAATTAATTCGGTATTTGGAAATCAATTATTTATTTTTGACTGAAAGAACACTTGAAACCCCAGCCACGTGCCAGGTCGAAAAGGAGCAAAATCTCAGATGAAAACACATCAATGAGAATGGACCCGAAAAACAAATCACCAAAAAGAGGGAACCCAAAAACAGAGCGAGAGAGAGAGAGAAAGAGACACACACAAAGGCCAGAATGTGCCCTGAAATTCAAACTGGCACGCAGAAAAAAAAAACTCGATGCTGCCCGATGGGAAAATTGAAAAACTCACTGTCAATGTCAGCGACAGGCATTCAAGTGACACCTAAAAATGTTCCGCCATTCGCTTGATTTTACTTGGGACTCTCTCTATCTATGTTCTCTGTGCTGGCGGCGCTCTTATTTCAAATAAGTCTCCCACAAACAATGGCCATAAAGAAAGTTTGGAGCAGAGCATTTTCGATTTTACAAAAGAAAAGGCCAAAAAAAATATAAAAAACATAGTCTAGATGGAGAAGAGCTTCAAAAGGGTTGATGTAAGAATGCACTTGGAATATATAAACACAGAAGAATATTATTAAATTGTTTTCCCTTTCGAAAAATGAGGTGTTGGAGTGGTAGGTGGAGATTTGGTTGGCGCAGACGTTTTGTTTACATTTTGATTAAATTTTGTTTCATTAAATTTGAGAGATTTATTCCTTAATTAAACTTTGGAAATTCGCACTACATAAAGTAGGGAAAAAGGCCATTCCAAGATATATTTTCATTAAATTATTCAGCTTGCTTGGGAATTTTCAAACTATTAAATGTTCTGTCCTTCCACAAAAATCTATAGTTTTGAGATTGAATTATCTGATCTAGGAGCTTTAACTACAATAAAGAACTGTAGAGCATTTTAAAGTCTCTCCCAGGGACTGTCCCAACTGCTAGTTGAATCACACTCAAAATCGCAATAAAAAACAAAAGCCTGGCCTGTCTTGGTGCATCTAGAATGATGATGATGCCTTCAGGCTGTGTTCTGTGCCACTCCTGCACTTATTTTCACTTCACTTTCGACATTCCTTTTCATCTAGTGCCATTCTCTGCTAGTTGGCTTTTTTCCTGAGCTTTTTTTTCGGCCACTAACTTTGTGGCACAAACAATGCTGATGATGCTGATTGTCTGAAACATAATTCAATCACCATTACTATGCAAACAGAGTTTGGTTTAGCGTTTGATTTGGACTTTGATTGTGCGGCAACTGCCTTGAATGAATCAAGTGTCCGAAAACATAGAGCAGGAGAGAGGGAGAACTAAATTCCGTCGAGTAGTGTAGCAAAAAAGAGAAGGTAGTGGAGTGAAGTGGAGAGGAGTGGAGTGGAGTACAAGCGGAAGGCAGTCAGTCCATTGATGTGGTTTTCCGGTTTGGTTTGGTTTTGGGTTTTGAATTGCAAGTTGCTTGCTTATATACGTATCGCATTTGGGCTGATTTCACAGTCAATGTACCAGACTGCTGCTGCAATGCAGATTGAGTTTCAGAAATTACACAAAGAAATTACACCCTACACAGGTACAATTACTGCAGAGTAGTGCAATGACTGCGACGCTGAACAGAGTAATAGTACAATTGTAATCAAACGTTCCTTTTGTCTGGCAATTCTTTGCAGGAGGCGATAATGGCAATGGTGTGGCCATCATCTCATCCCTGCGTCCCTTCGATCGCGAGGCGCAGAAAACGTATGCCATACCCATTGAGATCAAGGATAATGGAGCGCCTGCCATGACTGGCACGAGTACGCTGACCATCACCATTGGCGATGTGAATGACAACAAAATGCAGCCGGGCAGCAAGTCCGTGCTGGTCTACAACTACCAGGGACAGTCGCAGGATACACCCATTGGCAGGGTATATGTCAACGATCCCGACGATTGGGATGTGCCCGATAAGAAGTACTACTGGGAGGTGCAGGAGCATCAGCGCTTCAAGCTGGACACGGATACGGGCATCCTGACCATGCGATCAGGCACACGACGGGGGCGCTATCAGCTCCGCTTCAAGGTGTACGACAGGGAGCACGGACAGGAGGACATTCCGGCCAATTTGAGTGTCACTGTGAGGGACATCACCACGGAGGCGGTGCAGCAGGCTGGCTCCATGCGATTGGCACACATCAGCGATGAGGATTTCGTGAGAACATGGAATCCTCTCAAGCAGCAGGTGGAACCCTCGAAGCTGGAACGCTTTCGCAACAAGCTGGCGGAACTGCTGTACACCGATCGGGACAATGTGGATGTGTTTAGTGTGCAGCTGAAGGAGGATTCCCCTTATCCTCTGACAGATGTGCACTTTGCCGCTAGATCCGCCACACAGCAGCCGTACTTCAAGGCCGTGCGACTCAATGGAGTTGTGCAGATGCACCGCGAGGAAATCGAACAGGAGGTGGGCCTCAACATCACAATGGTCAACATCAACGAGTGTCTGCACGAGGCAAAGGGAAAGTGCGGCGCCGGTTCGTGTTCCTCCAAGGTGGAGCTAGGAAAGAAACCCTACACAGTGAGTGTGAATCGCACGGCACTCGTCGGGGTGCGCCTGGAGATCAGTGCCCAGTGCGTGTGTCGAGCGAGGAACTTCACCGGCAGCACGGAACACAACTGCCGCTCGCATCTCTGCTACAACGGAGGACGCTGCGTGGAGACACGGAATGGGCCACGGTGTGTGGCCTGTCCCGTGGGCTATGGCGGCCCGCGATGTCAGCAGTCGACGCGGAGTTTTCGAGGCAACGGCTGGGCTTGGTATCCGCCGCTGCAGCTCTGCACGGAGTCGCATCTGAGTCTGGAGTTTATAACACACGAGGGCGATGGCCTGATACTCTACAATGGCCCCATAGTGCCACCAAAACCAGGGGAAACGGTGATCAGTGACTTCATAGCCATAGAACTGGAGCAGGGCTATCCCAGGCTGCTCATTGATTTCGGCTCTGGCACGCTGGAGCTGCGGGTAAAGACCAAGAAGATCCTCCATGATGGTGTTTGGCATCGGTTGGATGTCTTTTGGGATGCGGAAAATGTCCGGATGGTGGTGGACTTTTGTCGCACCGCCTTGGTGTCCGAAATGGAGGATGGCACGCCACCGGAGTTCGATGACAATGCCTGCCAGGCACGAGGACAGATACCACCGTTCGCCGAGGCCCTGAATCTCAACCAGCCACTGCAACTGGGTGGACTCTATAGACAGCATTTCGACCAGACGCTGTACAACTGGCAGTATGCGTTCAGCTCCAAAGGTTTCGATGGCTGCATACGCAATGTGATTCACAATTCGGAGCACTACGACCTTGCCTTTCCCGCCCTGGCACGCAACAGCTTTCCCGCCTGTCCGCAGACCGACGAAGTCTGCCTGAAGACCGAGCACACGGCCCGCTGCTGGGAGCATGGCAATTGTGTCGCCAGCCTGGTGCAGGCCAAGTGCCACTGCCAGCCCGGCTGGATGGGTCCCGGCTGCAATGTGCCCACCATTCCCACAACTTTTAAGGCGCAGAGCTACGTCAAGTTCGCCCTCAGCTTTGAGCCCGATCGATTCAGCACGCAGCTGCAGCTGCGTTTCCGCACAAGGGAGCAGGGCGGCGAGCTGTTTCGTGTCAGCGATCAGCATCATCGAGAGTATGCCATACTGGAGCTGCGACGGGGCCAGCTGCAGTTCCGCTACAATCTCAATTCGTTGCGCAACGAGGAGCAAGTGCTGGCCCTCACGGCCATCTCCGTAAATGATGGACAATGGCATGTGATTCGCATTAGCAGATACGGCTCGGCGGCTCTCATGGAGCTGGACGGAGGCGAGTCTCGGCGCTACAACGAGTCCTTCCACTACATTGGCCATCAGTGGCTGAGCATTGACAAGCAGGAGGGCGTCTATGCGGGCGGCAAGGCTGAGTATACGGGCGTTAAGACCTTTGAGGTACAATCCGATTTCCAAAGGAGCTGCCTCGATGACATCAGGTGAGGCGAACAGAAATTTGGAACCTAAGCTTTATGGTAGGGAAATTGTAGAAGGTTCAATTGATTTTTGTAATGAAGAAGGAGCATGTTTTATTTTGTAAGCTAAGTAGAGTCTGAAACGCTGGAAAATGATGCATTCGCTGACATGGAAATGATCGCTTGTTAGAGCTACTTTAGTGTATTTATTTATATATTTATTTGCTAAGGTTTTCTTTCCATCTTTTTCCCATTCATAAACACCACAAGAAAGTGTATTCCAATCTGCGTTTTGTCAGCATTTTGTTCCGACTACTTCGATTGTTGATGAGCTGTGCGCTGCTTGTGCTGTTACTCATGCATATTTTTCACTTTTCTGTTTTGTAGATTGGATGGCAAACACCTGCCCCTGCCGCCTGCCATGAATGGCACTCAATGGGGCCAGGCGACGATGGCCCGCAATCTGGACCGCAACTGTCCCTCGAACAGGCCCTGTTCGAATGTCATCTGCCCGGATCCCTTTGACTGTGTCGATTTGTGGAACGAATACGAGTGCACGTGAGTACCCATAGCCCCCTTTTGTCATTTCCCTTTACCGCCTTTGCCGCCGTTGCCGCCTATTCCGCCACACTTCCTGCTTTTGTGACGCTAATTAAATTGGACCAGTGTGGAGCAATATTGTTGGAGACGAATTTATGGTTTTCCCAGCTAATTACGAACTCCAGGAACTTTTCCTTTGAAATGCGAGAACGCTGCAAAATATGATTAATTAAATAAGAGTTCAGGTGGAAGGAAACAAATTATAACTTTTGTCAAAGGCAGCAACTAGAACCCTGTGGGGTTGGTTCCATATCAATTTTGGACAGTGTAAAAGTTCAACAGATTCCTCTTAGTGCCCCACACTCACTCATCCTATTAGTGTAAGGGTTATGCTATCGATTTTGAGGGGGTAAAAGACTCCACCGATTTGCCACCTGACAATGGCAAACAGCAAATTGACTTCGAATGCAAAACAAATAATATCAATTGTCATCACATGTCCTCTCGGGCATTGCCAGACACCGCAGGACTGCATACACAGACATTTGCATAGCTGGTGTATCTGGGGCACATGACTCTTGATCGTTGGGTTTCTGCTCCTGCCATTTGCCACACCTCATCGATGATGGGCTAGAGCACCTCAAGCCCCTCAAGCAGAGCACATTTTCCACATCATTAGTTTTGCAGAGTGACTCCATTCGAGTGCTCCCCCTCTGGCAGGCGACAGGACACCCAATCTGGCACTGCATCATGTCGGGTGTCGTCGGTGTCCTCCACAACCGCACAGGAGAGACCTTCACTGCCATGGCACACACACCGTGGCCACCCCCCGCAGAGTAAGCTCCACTCTCGCTCCATTTGCTTTCGGGAACAGAAACATCTGCGGGGCCTGGCATGATTTTCCGACACGTGTTTGCCTTCCAACAGCTTTTGCTGCCTTCCATCATTTTTTTAAATAAATTTAAATAGTGGCCCACGTTTCTAGGTCCGTCCTCCTGCCTCCTGCCTCTCTCAGGTGTCGACGTGTCATAAATTATGCTTACTTTAGCCTCAATTCCACTGCCCCCCATAAACGCAATGCCTCTGGAATTTGTGTCAGTCAGACACTGCTGCGAAGACCATTTCGCTTCTCTCCGGCATACCGAATCACTTAAATTTTGAGTGTGTACTCAAAAATGCTAGAAAATGTGAGCTTTAAATTTGCACACCAACCCACCTCAGGGATGCCCTTCCGGCGAACCGAAACCCCAAACTTCACGCCCTTAATGCGCTTCAAAAAACTGCATACCCTGCGCAGCAGTGGTGCTGGAATCTCAGGGGATTCATGGCGTAGCAGCAACACAACTCAACTTGGAAGTAAAAAGTATATATTTTTCGCAAAAAAAAACACAAAATTTGCACTACAACTTCCAACTGCATTCGGACTGAAAGATACCCACTAGGCCATCGGCTATCACTGGGAATAGTTAGATCTCTGCCTGGAATCTCTCATAACTTATTATAACCCCTTGCCAACCCAATCTACCCTCAGCACTCTCCCATTCCTGGGTATCATTACCATGTTTCTGCATACATTTATTTTTGCCACCCATCCAGTAATCAGCTTTCCGACTCCTCCTAATCCTCTCTCACTCTGCATTGTCTGCTCTGTCATTTCAGTTGCAGTGAGGGACGCATCATGTCCTCGGACACCAAGGGCTGTGTCGATCGGAACGAATGCCTGGATCTGCCCTGCCTGAATGGGGCCACGTGCATCAATCTGGAGCCTCGCCTGCGCTATCGCTGCATCTGCCCGGAGGGCTATTGGGGCGAGAACTGTGAGCTGGTCCAGGAGGGGCAGCGCCTGAAGCTAAGCATGGGCGCCCTCGGCGCCATATTCGTTTGCCTGATTATCATATTGAGTAAGTACGAAATAAGACCACAACTGTTCGGTTGCTTCCCGGGGGGCTTTCACTTCCCAAAATTTCCCCATTCATGTGTGTCAATTAAGCGGCTTAAGCTGCGCGAGCTGCAGTGAGCATTCTTGGGCCCCAGAGCGGAGTGTCCTGCCACTTGGTTCTTTGGCTCTTCGGCAGTGTTGCTCTGTTTTCCCCATGCTAATGCAATTTGCAGTGTGCTCAACGTTTTTCGCACTCGACTGCCCCACACAATCCCAGCGAGAAAATCCCACCGAAAAACGGAGGCCACACACAGTAAAGAAAGAAAAAAGTAAAACTTGAATATGCCAGCGCTGGCGACACTGACATCTGTTTGGACAGTCGTCGGATGTGGCTGTGTGTGTGAATGCATATGGGAGAAGGACCTCTCTGCACAAGGGCTAACGAGGGTTACGTGGCAGCGCCATGCATTTTCAACAACATAAAGTGCCAGCAAGTCTTTGTGTTCTCTGTTTTAGCCTCCGTTTTTTTTTTTGTTTTTTGTTGCGCTCAGACAAGGCAATTTGTTGGATTAGCTTAAAAATAAATGGGTTGAACATATTTTTTAGCTGCTAATTAATGCTGGAAAAAGTGCTAAAGCTATTACAGTTTGTTTTATCTTTTAATTTAAGAGAATAGTGCAGGGCATAAAGGTTTATCGTAACGTTTTGCAGCTTGATGAAGAAATTAACAGTCTGTTCTATTCGATTGTAATATTTATGCGGAAAAGAATAATCAATAGTGATAAAAAATACATCCCTAGTTCGCGGAACTTTCGCTCCAAATCGGATTGCACTCTTAGACTTTTTTTAGTCGCCTCCAGTTTCCCATTTATAACTCTACCTAAGCCAATTTGTGCCATTTTATTGCGCACACACAGAAAAAATAGAATAAAATTTGAACAAAATTCTGGCACTTAATGGATTTTGCGAACGAGTGTTAAGTGGCTTTGGCCATTTGGTTATTTTCGGTTTTCAGCATCGGTCCAGGCAGCGGGTCCGGCTCCGGGTCCGGGCTCAGCTCGTTTTGGCCATGCAAATGCGTTTTCTCGTACGCATTGCGCGACAATCTATTTTCGTTTTGTCCGGCTCGTCTGGGATTTGAAAGGATTTTCAATTAGCGCTACACATTTTAGCCCATCCCCCTCTCCCAGGCCCGATCTCTGCTCCGCTGTGGGCAATTTATTTTTGGCCATATTTAAAAGTGACGCTGATTTATCCGCATCCCTGTGCAGCCTCCCTCCCTAATGGGCCCAAAGCGAAACCCTGAAATTGCAGTGTAAGAAAAGCGGAACCTTAAGCTAATTAGACGCTGCTAAGCCAGATAATTATCCAGTTGCCTGCGGGGCCTGCCAGGGAGATGCCTACCAGAAGATGCCTCGGCAAACAATGGCAGGGCGTGGCCATAAAACCGCTAAACCGCAAAATAGGCGCAATAAATAAGCAACGAGCCACAAAAATACTTTTGTACGAAGAGTAAAAAGTACTCTTTCCCCACCACTTGTCCGTCTTATGATGTGAAAATCTTTCAAGAAAGGAAAGCATAAAATTGGAATTTCTCTTTCCCGGTTGTCTTTTCACCCTTGAAAGCTGAAAATAAAGCATTTGTCTATGTCATATATTTTAATCAGTGTCTAAAAGAATTCTTCATTCTGCATGCCATTTTTTCCCTAGATCTTCCAGGGTATCTTCACTTTCAGCCCCCAAAATCTATTGCTACTCTGTTGGTTCTGGGTTGCTGTTGATTTCCCATTTTCTTGCTGTTTCTTGTTGCCTTTTGGTTAAAGTGGCGTGAAGATGAAAAACAAACTAAATAATTATCTAACATTATTTACAGTCAACGCTTTTTCATATCCCGTCCGCTTGTCCTGCGCTGTCACCCCGTGCACTCCAGTCTCTGTGTTCTGTGTTCCTGTAGCCGTGTAATCTGTGAATCGCTGAACTGTACTTTAGCATAAAGTTTCAAGTGGAGGAGCCACTACAAAAACCTGCTTGTTTGCACAAAACCCATTCCCTATCCCACTTTTGATGAGATGCTGGAAAAGGTGACCTGGTCAGCAGGTTCAGGGCAGGGCAGGGCAGAGCAGCAGCCACAAGATACGAGTAATTCCTTGGTCCATTGCTGTATAGTTGAGGGCAAACAAAGGCTGTTAAAGAGCTTTCCATCCGCTTTGTTCGTTCTGCTAACAGTACTGGTACAGCACTGGATATTTTTGCCTTTTGCCTTTTGTTTTTTGTATGTAGGTTAGTTTGACGTTCTTGTTTCTTGTTGTGTAGTTTTTCGGCTTGTGTTTGGCTTGGGTTTTTGCTGTAATGTTGATTAAAGGTTGATGAATGAACAGTTGGCCCTGGCCTGCTTACGAAAAATATATATTGTGCTTTTACTATACTAAATGGAAATCCCAGATTTAGTTGACCACAAAAATTGGGGTATTTTGAATAATTTAAATGCATTTGAATTTTTGTATTGTTTGCCCCGGAATTAGATTTGATTTAATGGCATTAGAGCAACATTAGGCTTTATTTATTGAGTAAATAAATGTAGGGATTATCACTTTGTGTTGTTTAAAAGACAAATATTCAGTTTTTCCACAATGTTTCATTGTTTCGGTATTAAAACTGTTTGCCACTAATTTATTTCATTTATTGATATAGAAAGACTAAATGTTCGATAAACTCATTGAAGTTTCAATGAGAAATTATAATAATTCTCACTCCTGTTGAAAAGTCAACCCCTCACTGTCAAGTCACACTGGGAGAGAGAAACAGAAGAGTCAGCTCGGGGTTTTAATTAACTTTCAAGAATATTTCCCAGTTCCCTTCCGAAACTTCGCTTATACGCGACTAATTAAAAACGGATTCAACTTATAATTAATCCTAAAGAATGACATTCCTTCGATTCGCATAACTTTCCAAACAGATTTGGTCAGGCTCTCTCCCAATCCCAACTTTGAGGATTTTACTTGGGTGGGTAGGACTGTACCCATTAATAGCAAAACTTGTGTGGCCAGATAATTTAGAAAGTTTTGTCGCTCCTTTCTGCGGCAGGAGACAAAATGTAATGCACTTCATGCCACGGCCAAGAACTGGCAATGAACTATTTTCGGTTTTTGGGGTTTTCCGGGACGTGTTGCAACTTTATGTTGTAATTGTTGCATTCAACTTGAGACCATGGCATCCAAAGCGAAACGCCTTGGGTCTGTGTCTGTTTTTGTGTGTAGTGAAGTGCCCAAGACGAACACGAGTCGAGAGGGGCAGGCATCCATTGACAGCCATTTGCCATCTAAGCGGATTACGACGAGGCCAAAAACATTCCACATTCCAAATGCACATTTCTAGCGTTACTAGAAGTCCAACTCCAAGTCGTTCTACCATGAAAACTTGTTAAGTTCTGCCCTCAGTGCTCAGTGCTCAGTGCTGTCCGTCTGCCTCTCGCACTCAGTTTGCCTTTTTCCTTGAGTTTCCTTAAGTAGCATAAAGTTATTAATAAGTTTCTCTCGACTCCCAGCCACTGGAACATATTCTTGGGGGCTCAGCCTCCCTCTGAACTCGGTCTCTAGAATCATCACTCTCTGTGTGTTTGTCGTGTAAACAAGACCCACAAAAAAACGAGGGGTGGTGCCCCAAAAGAGCATAGGGTGAATGGTTAGGGGAGTGGAGTGAGGCTATCATTGCTAGTAGGAAAGATGGTTTTGGGTCCTCTCGAGTAGACTTGCATTTTATCATCTGCGCTTCAGTTGACAGGAATATTAACTTGGCTCTGGCACTGTGGTGTTAAGCAAACAGCCAAGCAAAAATAATTAAAACTCTGTCTCGAATGACAGCATGTTTCCTTTCTGTATTCTGGTTCACTTCTTGTTTTTCGTTCGAGGCTAAGAGGATTGGATTCATTAGTTGCCAAATAACTGCCAACCAAAAGACATGGAGTAATCTTAATTTATAAAACTGAAATGTACGATATTTTAATGGTTTTTAATCATCATTCTTTGAATGGTTGTTGAAGCTTTTCCTACCCAGGGAAAGTATAGATATTCACCCTTCAAGCACGGACATTTCATTACACAAACATTTAAAATACATTTTATTAAGTGCAACGCAAAGTTAGAACAAAATATTAATTACATCACGAACTGGAACCAATTAAATTCGTTCCCCTCTCATGTTTATCAGTTTAGAATCTGTCCTCTCCCCGTTCCACTGAAAGTTTTCACCTTTATCTACATTTTATAAGTGTGGAAAAGCAAAGAACGGAAAAAGAATAAAATTTTCCCCTACATTTAATTACCTTCATTAAATGTAAATGGAGTTGTTGTTATGGGGCCCTGACAGTTAACAGACACCCCGACACAGACTCTCAGTCACAGTTCCCGGACCCACCATACCCACATTTGCTTCACAATTTTTGCTCCTCAATTTTTATCAAGGTAAAAATAAAGCAGAAACAACGTTGAGCAGCAAAAGAGAGACTTTAATGAAGAGCAGACAGGATGTTTAGAGGCGAGAGTGGACCACTCGTAAATGAGCAAAATTAAATGATAATTGTAAAGAGCAGAATAGTTACTAAATATAAAGCTGCTTTTAGTTCAAATAGGAAAAGGAAGACTCACAATTAAATGTTGTATTTATTTATTACTACACTTGTATCTTGAAGAACAAGCAAGTTGTGGCACTTCTCGTATGAATTTCGATATAAAAATCAACCAAAAAGCAGGATTTACTTCTTGTAACTCTCCTCTACGATTATATCATTTGTAAAAACTTAAAACTGAATGGCAAACATTTTCCCATATTTATTTTCCTTTTAGTTTTGGCCCTGATATTTGTACTGTATTCGCGGAAACGAAAAACGACCAAAAAGAAGAAACGCTCTGGACCCGAGAAGGATGTGCGCGAAACGGTAATCAGCTATGAGGATGAGGGCGGTGGAGAGGATGATATGACGGCCTTCGACATAACACCACTGCAAATACCAATCAGCGCCCAAGGTGGCGGCTCCATGCCGCCGGACATTGCCGCCTGCAAGATGCCCATCATATGTGAGTAAACAGCCGAGATGGGCCATGTGCAGTGCACACATGGGAAGGGCCCGAGTAATTGTGGTAATGTTTGTCTTGGGTGTGTAGATCCTGTGATGACACTGCTGCCACCCGGCCAGGAGCTGAATGTGGCGTATCTGATGGAGGAGCGGAAGCTGCGCATCGACAAGGATCCCAATGCCCCGCCCTTCGATGACCTGCGGAATTTTACCTTCGAGGGGAGTGGCAGCATAGCAGAGTCCCTCAGCTCGTTGGCCTCAGGTACACCACTGCACCGGCTGCATCTCCATTAGGAAACCTCTAATGCAGCTCGTGTTCCCTTTGTTTTGCAGGCACTGATGATGAGAATCAAGACTTTAACTATTTACAAAACTGGGGTCCACGTTTCAATGCGCTCGCCGCCATGTACGTGCACGATAAGGCGAAAGCCAAGCAGAGCCAACCCCCCACAGAGGGGGCAGTAACATCATCAGCAGCAGCTGCAGCAGGAGGAGGAGGAGGTGCAGCATCCTCGCCAGCGGACAGCGGTGTCCTTGCTGTGGTAGCAACGGGCAGCGGGGCCGGACCCGGCGGTGGTGGCTGCCCCAAACCCAAACCCAAACCCGATGCCGATAAAGTTGTATTATAAAAGTAAATAGTTAAGTTGTAGTTAAACCGATGTTTCAGCTGTAAGCATAATGGCATATGCCAAGCCAACATCTGGTGGGAGGGCACCGCACACCCTCCAGCCGAAAATATGTTTTGTGTATTCAATGTGTGCATCGTATCGTCTGGTTAGGATTAAAATTGTATATGTATTATATATAGCTATATACCGTGTGGGTTATTTGTGAAATTTAAGACTAACATAAGGTTATAAATGTTCTGATAAATAAGCTCTAGATGGATATAGATATATCCATGTTCTATTCATACTCAAAGTATACTTCTTTTAAGACTCAGATTTCTTTTCTTAAGGATTCAATGGTACACCAAGGCACACCTAAGGATCGTTTTTGTATGTCTAACTATCGTTAAAATCTTGTTTGAACTGACGGATGAATGACTATGTTAAATCTTTCAGCCTCTCGAACTTTACGGACCAACTTGTATTGCATTTACAATTATGGAAAATTTTCTTGAAGAACTTCTTTTAATTTCTTTTGAAGTTGTAAATCTATTCCAAGTAATTTAATTTGTTATACTCTCTTTCGGATATCTTTATATTCCTGTTATCTATTTAATGTTGACTTTCTCGCTTTCTTTCAATATTCTTCTCAATGATTTTCTATCGAACCAACTAAGAAATCAAAGAAATTCAACCGATTAAAAAAACTACAAATAAATACAAGTAGATAAATTAGGCATACTACAATGACAAAGAACGAAAAAGAGTTTATAAAACTTGAAAAATATTAGTTAAAGACCCTGTATAAATACGGTGTTAGCTCTCTAGCACGTAAGTTGAACCGAAAACCAAAGGCCAGAGCCCTTCACTGTAACTTTTCTGTGCCACCGTTTGGGGAACGTGTCCGATGGCCGGGCAGGTAGCACCTGAAGAACCATGAGACCGGTGCAGACTGGAGCAGAGCGGAGCACGGAGAACGGCACCCACACGTGGCCACAAAAGTTTCCCGAAAAAGGGGAGAACGGATCCAACTTTTGGCTGGAATTTGAAAAACTAAATGAGGCAAAAAGAAAACTTAAACCGTGAATGTAACATAATTTTGTACATATTAAATTCTGTAATTCTATGATTAAATTAAAGGCAATTAAATCGAAAAACCAACTAATAGACTAATTAAACTACAATTAAACATAAATGTAATTACCCAACAAAAAAAAGCAACCCAGAAAAACGGAAGGCCAAAAAAATAATACGAGTGTTGATCAAACAATTTTCATATTTCTGCATTTACTAGCAAATACACTAGATAGATTCTATCCCAGATAGAAGCAACAACAGAATCCAAAACAGAAAATACAGAAAACACAGAAATCATAACAGAAACTGATTGAATATAATATTATTGTAATATGTATTAAACTATGAGTCATATGCAAAAAAAAAACCAATAAAAAAACAGAAAAGGGTTAATTAAATTTACGTTAGTTAATGGACAATTTGTTAGTAGTTAGCATTTAAGCATACTTTTTTAAAAATCAATAAAGCCCCAAACAAAAAAAAATAACAAAACCAATTGAAAGAGGAACTCCTTTTCGCATACATTTTGGATGTTGGCCAATCGGGCAATCCGCTTGTTGACATTGCCTAATGATCCTTGGTGCTGTTTTTAAATTCTCTCTGCTTCTTGGGCAGACATTCTGGCATTCTTGCGTCTGTAATGCACCGTTAAGTCCAAGGGAAAGGTGTCGGCTTGGAAACCAACGCCGAAAGGCACCAACCAACTTTCAGCGCCTGAGAGACCAACGAAGCGTTTGACAGGCGAACAGGCATTGCCTTTTACAAAAACCAGAAGCTGTCAGATGGCGCGGCCCAGAACCAAAACCAGAACCATTTCTTCTAGGCCATAAAATGGCTGAGCAGTGACCTTTGAAATTTGTTCGGTTCTGGTTGCCGGTGCAGGGGCTTGCTCCTTCATAATAAATGATGCAGCTTTTGAGCCATCGATATAAAATATAGGGTGGCTGGAGGGTGGCATAAAATTAATGTCTGAAATAAGTTAGAGGCAGTTAAACGCGGCCCACAAAAGCCAATGAGTAATATTTAGCCACCAAGATAAATATTGGCCTGATCGAAATCGACTACTAATAATGCCCTATCCTGCTCAATCGGCATTCAGGCAAACAAGTGGCAAGTCAGCCAATTAGTGGCATTAACACCGATTCTCGACAAGCGGAAATGGATGCCAAAGGCTTCAGCCCACACGCACATACGAGCACTCACTCGTAGATGGATGGATGGAAACATGGCTACATGGCCATAAGCTTCGAATCATAACTCGAAGGACTTACACGCACCCTCATGCTCGAGGCAATCCCACTCGATGCACTTGAAAGGGGCAACAGAAGGAACTACTACAGGCGGAGAGGCCTGGTAATTTACTTTAGTGACTAGTAACTGGAACAAGTTAACGCAAGAAAAACGGAGTCCGATTATTAGATACCCGTGTTAATGGGACATTTTATCTGTTTGCTGGAGAAACATAAATTTAATCTGAGTTTAAATTGTATCGAATCATTGATGCTCATGGAAAATAAATATTCTTTCTATGTGCGAAACATTTTGTGTCATCCTGTCTTTACATAAATCTTTCCGCTCGCTTTAAATTATATTAAAAAATATCACAAAAACTCGATTTGTCAAAATTTAAACGTGAACTCTTTCCAAAAGGGTTCCGTGAAAAGGATACCTAATTTATGCTGGAATATTTTAATAACTTTATTGACTTTCATGCCGGAAATGCAAATGCAGTTTTAGTGTTGCCCCCAAACCGTTTGAATTTCAAATGTTTGTTTTTCCCCCCGGCCTATTTCATATCCGCACCCAATGACCTGCCACCACCATTCGACCAATCCTCCTGTTAGTCAAATTTTATGCTAATTACTTAGATACTCGCCCGATTTGCAGCATGAGCTCACAGTTCTCTAAATTATTAATAATCATGCAATTTATTTAATTATTTCCATCCCACACTTTGTGTGCTGGTCCCTCTCTTTGTTCTGGCTGCTTGTCGCTTCCACACAGATTCATTTTTCCTGCTTTTTTCCATAGGCTTCAATTGGCATTTGTTTTGTGAATTTTCCATTTCCAATATCATTCCCCGCGCCTTTACTTAGCGAAAATGGCATCAGCATTAGCCCCGATGTTTGTTATTATTTTTAATTGATTTTTGGTCGACTGAGGGTGGTGTTTTCCGGGGTGGCATTAGACCGAGTGCAATGCAGGAAAATGGACACAGAAATGGCCGAAAATGCGCAACGCATTAAAATTAACCTACAGAAATAAAAACTCATTGAAATTCTACATAAATTATCACATAACCATCAAAGCTCGATTGCACATGGATGCCTACGGGATCCACTATTGGAAAAGGTTCCCGGGAGTATTATCAAATGATAGGGATACATGGAGAGAGTGAGTTTATCGTGACTTTTTCTAACTTCTTTTACTTGAATACGCCCTCTAGCGCTAAAGAGCAGAACTAGAAAGTCGAGACTAAAACCTATAGGGTGTGTGTTGAGTTCAGTGCGCCATCTACTGAGCAGTTGCTAGTACTGGAGTGCTGCCATCTACATTACAGAATGGCTTCAAGTCAACTGTGCTGGCGCTGCCTATAGAAGTTGGATATTTCAGTGTGTACACACTGCAAGGATTTTTACAAGCCTCGACGGCAATTTTAGGAACTTCGACGGCCATTTGGCGCCTGTAGAAAAATGTTCGTGGACAACTTGATCTAGGTGGCTCCACAACAGGTCCAAAACCGTTTCGGAGCCGCTCTGCATTCCACAATGTGGAGAGGAGTGTGGCATCTCTCCACACTCCTCAGGTGGCTTCTCAGTGTTTAGAACAAACAAACACTTACTGGGGCTAATGCCAGACAAAAATATCTAGGGATAATATCTGCTCATGGTTGCTAGTGCACTAAAACTGTTATCTTGAAAACTTGTAATCATTTAAGGTAGTCAACAGATCATGAGGCAGCACTTCTTCCAGCTAATGAAGGAGTCCAATGCGTGACCCCATTACAAAACTTAAGGTAGCACAACTCTTTTTGTGTTTTTGCCCACCTTCCTACATCTTTTTCGGATGACTTTTAAGTTTTGAAAGCTTTTCTCTGTAGACAAATTACGTTTATATGGACACCCCGGCAACCCGAACTAATCAACGCACTTCATTGAAGAAAACAATTGAGAAAAGAAGCGAGAAATAGGAGAATTCTCACGCCCAAATCGGATAGCTACAAAATAAAGCTTCGCGCGGAGTAGTTAGCTCCCCATGGAGACGCTCTCCATGCCACTTGCTGCTAATGCGAAACAAACGAGGTGGGGAATGTGGATGAATGTGGATTGTAGATGTTGGAGGTGGAGGTGGAGGAGACCACACGTTGTGCGAAACAATCAATCAAACAATTAATAATTGAACGTGTCAGTAAGGAAGAGACGGAAGACATGGCTGTCGGGGCTGTCAAAACTACCAGAAACCCTGAAAACATGGAAACATCGAAATAAATGCCTTTAATCAAGGGGAAATTAAATTTAATTAGTGACCCAAGAGAGTGCGTGGCTGAATTTAGAGTGTGCCAGAGAGATATTTATTAATTTCTAGTCGGATAAATCAATTTAAATTACTACATTTTAGTCCGCTGCTGACACCTTCAGATATACTATCGAAAAACCAAGCAGAACACAGCTATACGATTTTTGTTAATAGCTCTAGAAATATATGCCCATAAAAAGGAAATTGTTTGATTGACAGATGAGAAATTCGATGATAAATGAAGAGCAATATCCGGCACAAATCTAAGCAGAATTCGTTTAACAATTCTGCAAAAATCTTTCATCAGCAAGCCAATCCACACTTCTCAAATGTAAGCCCCAGAGCTTTTGAGTGTTAAAATGTATTTTTAATGACAAATGAAAAAACGGCGTTAATTTGATGTCACAGATCGGGGAGACAACAAGTGGGCCCTGGCAGAGGAGTTGTCATCTGCCTCGATTCATATTTAATTAATGATGTTGTTAATCAACGCACAATTTGTTAATTATTTAAATAGACAACTCTAACAAGCAGTCAGTCAGTCAAAAATTGTTGTTAATTGTAAGAAATTTAAATTTTAATTTCATAATTTTTCCATTTTTTATGCTTCTGTGAGACTATGACTTAAAATCAATAATGAGCTGCCAACTGGAGGCTGTTGTCCGTGGAGTGTTCTCCTCGGTTCGGGTTGGTTCCCGTTCTGTTTTGCTTCTTTTTTGGGGAAGCTTGTCGTTGACCTTTGCTAAATGACCGCGGGTTTGCTTTTTGCTCTTGTTGAGTGCTGTTGTTGTTGGGCCTGTGGCAGTGGCAGTGGCATGCTTTACAACTTGCCAAGTGGAGTAGTGGCCTCAAGATACCCTTGGTAAAGGGTTCACAAGTGTTTGGTTTTAACTTTAACTTTGGAAAGCTGGCTGGATACTTTCATTCATATTATGGAATGATAGAGTTTCCATTTTTAAGGGCATTTAAATCTTCGAGAGGAATCTTTATAGTTTCCTTCAGTAACTTTTTTCTCTATTTTAATGAATTCTGATGCTTTTTTTGTAGCAGAAAGATTTTAAACTTTAAAGCTTTATGTTTATTATGAGAGCAAACTCTTGTGACAAGACCTATGGTAATCACTCTTTGCTTATCGAACAACAAATATTGTTTTATTATTTATTTCATATATAATCTTTAATTTTAATCTGCTTTTTCTACCCAAAACTACTAATCCATTCTTTGCCTGAAGCTTAGTTTCTAGACTAAGGAAAGATTTTAGCAAATGCAACCCCTTGGGCGGTACTCTATCTAAACAAAGTTTCAATCAACTTCAACCTTAAAATTGAAATTAATTTAGTTGATAATATTTTCACCCAATTCCAGTGCCGACCTCGTTTCGCACCAGCCATTTGTCTCGGTCCAAAATGAAGCATCCTCGCCCCCCTCTTACCCCACTCTGTCCTTTTAATCTTTTTGTGTTGGTGGCCAAGCCACTGTTGTGGCAGCCAAACTTTGGAGCTGACACTTTTATCGTGCTGTTGGCCAAAATGCAGGCAAAAGCATAATCTTTTTTTATGCTGTTTTGTCAAAAAAGTTTTCTGTTTGAAAGCAGACGCGTCAGTTTTAATGACTGACGAACAGAGTGGAAGCTGCAAACAGAGTGACTGACTGACGGACTAACTGACGCAATGACAAGAATCCCAAAAGCGTCCGAGACGGAGACCAAGACCAAGACCAAGACCAAAACCATTCCCCTCCACTCCACTCTGCTCTGCTCTCGGGTCCGAAACTGTCCGAAACACACCTTACGCACGTCTTTCTAACTAATTTCTGCGCTTCTCAACTTTCTCGCCGCGACCCAACGGCTGACAGAGAAGTTTTGGCCCTTGCCAGAAGTTTATTAACTGTCCCCGAAGCCGCTCCTTCCGCTCCTCATACCTGCCATGCCACTACCGCGACGCACAGCGACCGATTCTAAACGGCCCTCATTCACATTAAGCTGGGGTTGGGGTTTTCGTACGCAAAGACAACAGAAGGAATGATGTTTGGAGTTTGAGGTAGCGGCATCTTGGGAGCATTTTGAAAAGCATGGCACTCTTCTTTATTCCCTTCCAACGGATACTACTGTATTTTTAAGTATTTGGCAATGCAGAACACTTAAACATTTAATACCTAAAGATTGTTCTGATTTCTCTTTTTTGTGGGATCTACTACCAATTGTTCTCGACGCTGTCGTGGCTGCTGCTGCTGCAGTTTTCATGGCTCCAAGAACTTGTTCCTGCAACTCTTACCTCTGGCATCTCCCTTTCTCCTTCACGCATACTCTCCCTGTCTCTCACGGCTTCCCCTTGTTAGTAATTCATCATTCAACCAAATGGGTGTTACCTGTTAAGTGCGTTTATCACGTGCTGCGTTTGGCGGTTTTATGAGTTTTTCTTCCCATTTTTCTCCGACATCTACTCACGGCTGCCGTTTCGGATGCTGTTGAAACTGGTCTTAAAACATGGCCTTAAGCTCCTACTTACTTTTAAGTCAATATATTTTGATTATTTCAATAAAAAACGTGCACTGTTTCAGAAATTAATTATGTTTCACGGGATGGGAGGGTTGAACAGCGAAAATCAACGAATTTAAGGGAATTTCAAGGAATTTAAGATTAAGATTTCATTAAAGGTGGAAGGTTCGAAATTATCTGTGTTTTTTTGTAGCGAAAATCAAGTTAAGTACTTGAACATCATCAAAATTTAACAAGGTACTCTAAAGGTACTCCACATACATTTTTCTTCAAGCTGGTTATTTCATAGCCCATACCGAAAACAATGCAAGCTTCCAGCAAATAATGAGCAAATATCTAAATGATTAATGATTTGAGAGCTCCACCATTCCAATAGCCAAACATTTTTAGCCATAGCCAAATCCGCCTAAAACGTTCAATACATTGTTCGCTTCTTCGTCTACTTTTGAGATACTTGTCAAACATTTACACATAATCCGTCATAAAGTGGAAAATCAAGTAACTAAGTGATTAAGCCGAGAAAAAGTATGTACATGGAGGGGTGGTAATGGAGGGAGGGCGTTGGAAAAGTGTATTCAAACAACGTTTGGTAACGAAAATCAAATCGAATATTATTCAATAGGCATTTGCCTTCAAAGTCTCGAGTGGCCATTGGAATCGGATTGGTTTGGCTTGCCTGGGATTCGATTGGATTGGCTTCGATTGGATCGGTTTGCTCCACAAATGCATTTTAGTTGTTTGCCCACAGAGAGCGAGAGAGGCGATGACGACGACGACGACGACGGCAAGATTTAAATAAATAAGTGCGCACCAAAAGTGGGATAAGAAATCGTTGATTTTTATACATTTCTTTCTTTTTTTGTTCATTTCCCCATTGGAGTTTTCATGTTACGGTTTTCTGATTGCCTTGTTTTTGGTGGAGCCCATTTAGACAAACCGCAGCGAATTTTCTCACTTTTATCGCATTTTAATTAAAAGCTGCCGAACCTTTTCGATTCTTTCAACAGAAACTGGATTGGATTTCAGGCATTGCTAGTGCGGCGGAATAAGAGAAACTGAGAATCATATCTGTGATATTTATGAACACATAAATATGTCTAATTATTTAGATAGAGGCGCGGATTTCGTATATGTTGAATATTAATATAATATTATTCGTTCGATATGCGAGTGAACATGAGAAATGAAACCAGAACTTGACTTTGATTGGGAAATTCCATGTATAGTTTGAAGTTAAATTATATTAAATTTGAAGAGGAATTCAAATTAGGTTGAAATTTAATTCAAATTGTATTAAATAATCATAACTTTTATGTGGTAGACTCCCACAAATGTACATTTTTTGGAATTTTATTTATTGGTGCACAAAAACTCATTAATTTTTCTGTTGAAGAGAGGTGTGGCGACCGAGGGATGTCTCTGTCGCAAAATTGTATATGGTGCCCTGTCAAACTCTTTATCCATATAGTCTCCATCATTCAACATTCATAAATCTGTTACCTAACTATCTCAAGTTCAGTGCCTTTAAAATTAGTTTTTGAACCCATTCAAATACCTCACAGAAAGCCAAACAATCCATCGATTATTCCCCGCATGGAAATAGTTCTCAAATATCAGTTAGAAGTCCACTATTTAGACGGCTTTAGCATCCGGTAGCAGCTTGTTAGCCCGTTCTTAATCATTGCCCACTGGCCAGTTGACCATTTAGCTCTCAACGACTTCCGTTACGCTTGAAAAGAATTCTTATTTATTTGTTTTACTCGTACTTTTTCCTCTCTTTTCATTTTTGCGCTTGTTTTGTCAGGGCTTTTGTGTGCGCCTTTTTCTGTGAGATTATTATCTAAGAGAGCTTTCTGTCGCTCTGTCTGTCCCACTGTCGGTCGGCGGCTTTTGTCTATATGGAAGTCTTTTGTTGTTGTCCGCCAGGCCATCAATATCGCGCCGTCGGTCGCCGACGATCGCCGACGATCATAATTGTCACACATTTTCAATGGCTCGGGGGGGATAAACTGGTTACCAACCATCCATGACATTCATTGTCTCTGGGTCAGGTCTGCCTCTGCCTCGATGTCTGGGTCCGTGGTTGGGTTCCACATTAGCGCATTTTAGTGCACTCTCTCGAGGCTACTCCCGATCTCCCTACACTCCTCCTTCTCGGATCTTTTCTATCACTCGGTCATCTTCACTTGCACATTTCGCAGTGACAACTTTTTATCTAAGTATTTTTTAATAGCACCATTTTCCGCCTTGTCATCTGCCTAAAGACCATTGAATGACCGCATTCAGCGGGAAATGTTTCAAGGTTGCTTATGATAACGGTACCAAGTCCCACCAGTGGCTGTCGTGAGAACTTTACTTGTTTATATTCGAATCAGCTGCAGTTTGGGTTCAACGAATTTGCGAAATCGAAGGGAACTTTCTTTCATCTGTGGCTAGACAAATAGATAACCTCTTAACTAGAAGTAGGTTCTGCTTCGTTAGTAAACAAATAGAAGAAATCTTATAGACTGCCAATAATACTCTTCCTTTCCTAACCATCCATCCCATTAATTCAGGCAGGCTACTCTTTGCAGGCGTATTTACCCCTTCCCATTCATTCAAAACATAAACAAAACGCCAGAGAGAGAGATTTTTGCCGGCTTCTCAATCGCAGTGTGCGCTCTCTCTCTCTCTCTTCTCTTCTCTGCCTACACCATTCTCTCTCGATCTACCTCACTCACACTATCATGTCTTCGCTCTCATGTGGCAGCACGTGCAATCACAAAACAAGAACAACAAGCACTGCGTATGGGGTCAAACTGTGGATTCTCCGCCGCTCTCTTTCGCTGTCTCTCGTGCGCCACCATCGCTTGCTCTCTGGCGTCGCTGCTGGAAGAAGAAGATTTAAAAATCCAGATCTTCGACGCGTCGCGTCGCGACGGCGATCATCCATCGTGCTTTTCGTCTGCTCGAAGCCTGCTTCCAGTTCAAATTGAACAGACGAACGGTAAACAGAAACAAAGCGGGAAGCGGATAAACCGAAACGGATTCGAAGGCGCGCAAATAAAAAGTGAATTCGAAGTGGAATAGAGGACGGTCTAGCATTACCATATTGATGAAGAGGAAAACAGGCGGAAAAATGGGGAAAATATATAGCGCATAAATAGTGAACACTTTTTTGGTTGTATTGTAAATGCGCTTTGCTTACATTAGTCCCCCGTGCGCGCCGTTAAAGTTATTTTCGGAGTTTTGTGCGTTTTCCCTTTCCTTTTCGTATTTCGGTATTGCCATTTGCGGTGTTCTCCCTGTTTCTAGATTTGCAGTTTCAACGGTACATTTGCATATTTTTTGCGAGAGGGACGACAATCCCCTCAACATTTCCGCTGTTCTCTGTGCAAAAGTGCTAGTGATAAAAGAAGAGAGAAAGAGGAGTGAGAGAAACATATTCGTAGTGTATTTATAAAATTGTTCGTTCCCTTTTTTCCCACTCCCGTTATCCGCGCCGTTCCATTGCCCCATGCCACAGGGTTGCTTGTGCCCCATGTGTTTCTAATAATGAAGTGTTTATTTTTAGTGCAACGCATTTGAATGCCACAAAAAATAAAGAGATCAAGCCAAAAAGTTTAAGTGATTTTCTGTGGTGTGTAATTTTCACTTGCATCCATTCCCCCTGTTCGACGGAGGAGAAACCCTGGACGTTCGATTGGACTGACTGTATCCCTGGTAAGCATAGCCCATCGAATCTCCTTATCTTAAATTTCAGAACAAATTGTGATTTACGACCTTATTGTGAAATATTTCCAAAATCCCACTCCTTTGGCAATCTGCAGTGTGAAATATCTTTCAGTTAATGGAACCCCTCTTTCGCTCTGCGGCTATAATTTGTGTGATCTTAGATTTGGGTTGAGGCCTTCGCTTCTTTGATATAATTTCAGTAATTTTGTTTAATGTTTTAACAGTTCGTTGTAGGATGAATGGCTTTCGGGTAACTCTTTGGGATCTTTATTTGTATCTTTGCGGAGAGATCAGTGAATCAAATAGCCAAAGGCTTAAAGCCGCTTAAGTGTGGCTAAGATTTAATGAAGGAGGTTTAGAGCACTCTTACCGAGATAAAAGAGGATCTCAAAGTTTCAGCTGGGAAGCTTGCAGCTTTCTTTGCAAAAATGTTTGTGTCTTTGGGCTTTTCTATTTGCTTTATCGTTTTCCTCACTCCAAATGACTCCATCCAAAAGATTAAGATCTTTATCTTACTCCAGAACATTCTGCCCATGCAGCTTCATCATTTCTGGTCTCCCTTTCATAAAAGAGCCATTTCTGATGAACATTTCGCACAGATCTACTTTTTCACTTGACAAATAAAAAGAACTGAAACTTTATCTCTGAAATAGAATCTGTGGCCCCATGTCTCCAAAACAAAGTACTTGATGCATTCGCGAAGCTTAGTTAACCATTTTTCTTTTGTCATATGAGAATGTGCTGTCACCCTCTGGCCAAAGTCGCACAAAGACAATAACAAACAACGCCTTGGAGTACAAACTTTTAAACAAAACCCCACAAATCACATTACCCATCAGCAACAGTAAAACTAGGCTCTGGCACGCCCACCCAGGGATTGGAATGGGGATGGGGATGTGGATGGGGAAAGGGGCAAAGTGCATGGGGCCAAACCTCTCTCAACATTCAAGCAACTATTTTGCACACATAAATCTGACTTATGACGCCCACGCACACAGACAGTCAGCGACAGCGAAATAGTAAAGGGATAAAGTTTTTTACATTGAAAAATTTATTTGAATTAACTGGCGTTAAAATTGGTGCCAGTCTTGTGAAAGGCAATGGCAAATATTGGGCTATAAATGAACAAACAGTGTTTAAATTGTACAAAACATTGCTATTATATTGACCTCTGCTGTAACTAGTGGGTGTTTACTAAAGGGACAAAGGAATGGGGCGTGTCAGCTGAGAGTTAGGGCCCTGCAACCATTCCCAATGCTATTTGTTGATGATGTGTCTCTGTTAACAGGGCCACAGACTCGTGGAGAAGGCTTTTAAAAATGAAAAATGCTGATAACTGCAACAAATCACCGACTCGAGGCGACTCGACTCGACTCTCGTGGCTAGTACTCGCTAGTACCCACAAAACGAAAATGGCAGGAATGTGAGCTCGTTCATAAAAACATCATTTATGGCTCCAAAAGAGCCAGGGCTAAACGGAGGTCTCACCTACCTTTTGTCTCTATCCATGGAACCATCCGCCCATCCGGAAAGTGGCGCCTAATGATGAATGCAATTGCCGCAATTTTCTTTTACTATTATGACGAACAAGAAACAGGGAAAACTCTTCCCAACGGAATTGTTGGTGGGGATCTGGGAGGCAGGGAGTCGTAAAATGAAAAGCATTTTCGGTGTTTGCATTTGCCGGTTTAATGTTTAAGCGGAAAGGCAGGGAATTTGACCTTTTGGCAAGGCGAAAAATCGTGTTTGGCTGTTATACACTTGGACCGATGAGTTGAACGGATTGTTGCGGCCTCAACTGGGCTAAAGATCCCATGAATCTCATGGATTGTTTTGCACAAAGTGCTGTATATTTGAAAGGTAATTACACTTAACCTGTGTGAGAGAAGAAATGCAAAGAGGATGCTGTATTTGTTTGTTTAACGTAGGATTAAAGGTTGATGTTTAAATATCCAAGAAATAATGCTGCAGACTAACCGAATTTCCATTTCTTATTTTTATGGGGTTTCAATAAGTATAAAAACTATTTCTACCATCTCACATTAAGCTGGACATGCACAGTTTGTTCCAAAAACAAATTTTTCTCCCGCCTCAGGTGTTCGTTATTTTCGAATTCATGCTCCTGCAATTCTCTTTTATTGATTGTCCAGAATGTCTTCATTGAATCTTCGTCCTATCCAAGGGCACTGCACATTCGAGTGCTCTTATGGTTGTTTTTGGGTTTTACTGTCCACGAAATTGACAGCCACTAGTACGAGGCAAAAATTGTAGCTAACCACCAAAAGAGAGACCAAAATAGAGACAAGCCTCTGCGAATGAGGGAGAGACTGTGGCACCCACAGAGGCTGAACGGTAAAGCGAATCAACGAATTGCAAAAAAAAAGGGGAGAAGAAGTTTCGAAGACCGAAGCATTAAATTCACTTGCGAAATAATATTGAATAATTATTGAGATATTATAACCATAATTCTGATATAAAAATTCACATAAATAATATTGCAAGTAAAATGTTCCCAGTTTCAAATCTACTATGAACAGTTTCCTCTTTTCCTCTTCATGGCAACCTTCTGGTAAAAGCAAAAGCTTCCTCTGCAAAGAGTATTCAAAAAACAGAGTGAATGTGTTGCCTCGATCCCGAACTGTAGCTCCTCCAGAAATGCCTGAGAGTGAGGGATGCAAAGATGATGATGAAGATGCGCGCGAAAAACGTGACGACCGATTTGTGGTGTATTTTATGTATTGTATTTTCGGAGTGCGAGTACCACCTCCCCTCCCCCACTCTATGGCTGGAGCTGAAAACAACTGCACAAAACAAATGACAGTGGGAAATTTGCGTTTGAAAAAAGTTTTGCCAAATAAGCAAAATCCAAAAGAGAAGAGAAGTAGCAGAAGAAGTGCCAGAGGAAGCGGCAGTTGAATTCAAAAGTTTTCTTCACTACCGAAACCAAAATGGAATGCAATCCAAATGTCAAGCGAGTGAGCATGGAGTGGGTGCAATGGATACAGAGGGGCAAACTTTGTGTAAGAGGAGGAGAATCTGACAAGACAACTTAAAATATTGTATTATCGATAGTTTTACATTATATTGTCAGTTTGCTATTTCTGACATTAATGACAGCGAAAAAATGCGCTTCAGAAAGTTGCAGTTCAAGAGGAACGACCCGCAATCGGATGATGCTGTGCTGCTGCCTTGTTCCTTGTCTCTTTCTCTGGTCGGGCACCCTACCCTGCCCATCTCTTTCTTGTGTCTGGCATTTTGCTAAATTTTCATTTGTTCCCACAGTTTGTCGCTTGGCATAAATACATCGTTAGCCGCAGTGCCAGCTACAGCTACAGCTACAGCCACCGCCACAGCTTCAGCTTAGCTTCAGCTTCACTTGAAAGATCCGAGAGGAGAGTCTGGAGAAAGAGTGCACGGAGTACTCGTACAACAAAAACTTGCAGGAAGCTTCCGAGCTACAGCAGACAAAAAGTGGAACTAGACAAAGACAACAACCTGAAGTTACTTCTCGCCAGAGCCAAGTCGTAGTATCTCGCAAGTCGTAGCAGTCGTAATAGTAGTTATTGCCTTACATGCACGTTTAATGTTCTTTGGAGGCGGTGCGACAGCAGAAACAAAACAGAGACAAATCCGTGTTTGTAGGAAAGGAAAAGCTTAGAATGAGAGAGAGAAAGGTTCAACGAAGTGTGAGGTACTCTAAAATGTTAGGAATGTATTTCCTTGGATGCCATCCCTCTACTGACATCTTTCGATTCTCTCTGATTGAAGGATTTACTTTCATTCTATACTGCGTCTCAGTGCCACCTTTTCAATTAGAAAAGAATAAACCCAAGTTCCCTAATAAAGATAAACTCTTCCCATCAATGTATCCCCCCACACATATTAGGGTATATGTACCTAAACCTAAGCCCCTATATATTGCCCCCTGGCACCGCTCTCACTGTGTCCCCGCTCCTGCTCCAGTATGGGGAATGGCAAGTGAAGTGTCTGTGAAATGGTGCACAAGTGAAAACAACAAATGGGTCGCCTTGTCAGAGAGCCTCTCCAGTGCGACTCCCAGATCTCTCTCTCTCTCTCTCCCTCTGCGGCGTTGTGTCCTCCTTTAACGTTAAGCCATTGACGTTCACGTTTTTGTTTTTTATTTCGCCGTCGATTAGCTGGCAGTTCATGTCACTGTCTGTCCCACTGTAGCGTCACCTCCTCTCCCCCTGTGACAGCCTCGCAAAGTTTCTGCCGCCTCCTTCGCTTCTGCACAATTGCTCATCACTTTGAGTTCTCTCTCTCTCTCTCTTTGTCTCTCTCTGTATGTCTAAAATGAGAAATTGTCGCCGATTGTCACTTGTGTAATGCTTTATATGGCTCTCCACATATGCTCTACTTATAAATCAACTGAATTCATAATTTTTCGCAAGCATCTTCCGCCGCGCCTTTAATGAAGTTTTGCCAAAGGGGGAACCTCAAAGTTGGACCCCAGCGCGGCTCTTTGGTCACTCCACTCATGTTGCCATTGCCATTCCAAAGAGGATGTTTCTGTTTATTTATACGAAACGCTTTTTTGTAGCAGCCAGGCAGCTCTTGGGTTTTGTGCTGAAATGCATTTTCGAGTTCATTAAGCAAGTTCTGTTGGAAGTGCCGCAAAACAGATCTCCAAAGAGCAGTTAAAAGATGGGGGAACGGCTTCTTAAGTTCCGATGATTGGATGTGGCATATACAAAGAGTGTAGTTACTTGGGGGAAATATGTTACAAAGTAACTGCAGTTTGGCATTTGTTTTGTGAGAATAAACCCATCAATGATAGCTATAAATTATCTATAAATAAAAAAAAAATTTACTTTCATCAGTCCACACTTTCACATTCAAATGAAGTCAACAGCCAAGCCAATTGAATCAACTCGCTTGGGGTTTACATTTCAATAATCTCCCGTTGCCGTGAACGAGTCTATTCAGATGCAACACCTCCTTGGGCATTCTCTCACAATTGAGAGAGGAATTCCAAAGTCAATGCTAGAGCTAATTCGCTGGCAAACCCATAGCCACGACTCATGGAGGTGGAAGAGGAACTCAGCTCGGTGGCAGGCTTAAGCACATTTGGCTACCACTTAATTCCCGGCTCTATCGGAACCAAATGCCCCATTTCCCCCCGAGGGCCTGCACGTTCGAGTGCAACAGTTCTCGCTGGGCACTGTGTGTTCGTTGCTGCTTGGCCAATAAACATATTAAAGACGTGCCACAAAAGCAATTACTTAGGCCAAAAGGGAAGGTATATGACCATTCACATTTACATCTACATTCACTGCACACACACACACACACACACACACACACTCCCGCACAGACACATATTTATGCAAATATGCTCGCTTGGCTTATATGAGCGGAGTCGACCAGTTTGTCAACCAATTTGGAAGAGCCGCTAGGCCAAGGCTCGTGAGAATCTTTTTGTGCTAAGCGGGCAACCAAAAACGAAGAAAAGATCCAAGTCACGCTCGAGTTTGGCCTGGAGTGGCACCGACTAAAAGATACGGATATATATGGCAAGAGTTAAGGCGACTTACAGGCATAAAGAATGCTTTTTGCAGCCTCCACACACTCCCAGTCCATCCTGGTCGCTTCCAGTGTGTGTTGCGGGCGTGCAAATAAATCTTGGGGGCAATTACCAAGACCCCAGACGACCAAAACGGGCCAAGGCTAACACACAACACACAACACAGAAACGGGTTCACAAGTGTTTGCCCAGAATGCAGTGCGACCTTTTATGGTTAGCCAGGAGTAAGCAGAATCCGTATCAGGCACTGGAGGAAGCCATACAGCCGTGTTCTAAGACAATTTTTAAATTGTACCCTTCCGCCTCTCCCCAGCTCTCTCGCTCTCTGTCGGTGTTGGTGGGAAATGTTGCGTATGGATTTATGGTCAAAAGATCTCTGACAAGTTTTGTTGCCCCATCGACTAAGCACCGACAGAGAGCACTTTAAAAACGCTAAACAGTTTCCAGCTAAACGCACAACAAACTTACAGTGAATGCTCGAAGGAGTAAACACTGAAAGTCATCCAAGTCTAGGTATATTCTCCCTGTTGAGTACGCACTGTAGTTTCCGAGGATTCTCTCTGATTGAAGGCACGCCAAACTATGCGGCATAGATGGCAGAGTAGAGCTAGACTGACAGACCAGACCAGACCTGGCTGGAGAGTCTCCTCCGATCATAGGATCGAACGATGGATGGATACGATCCTCTGGCTTGGATTCGATCTCATGGTCTGGCCATTTATTTATTTATTTGTAGCTCTTTTCATGTCGTCAACTTGTTGTGACTCTGTTTGGCATACATAATAACATGAGGCACAGAAGAAGAAAACCAGCAGAACTGAACAAGCATCATCCATCGGGGCCAACATAGATCACTGACTGATCATCAATTCGCTGCTTTCTGCTCGGCTAAATGCTTAATGTCATTGCTGTTGTTGCTGTTTGTTCGCTTGAGGTTTATTTTGTTTGGCATGTTTTATCTGCATCTTTCATGTTCGCATGTAATTTACTTTTGACTCTCTCGGTACCACGATCATCACTCTTCATTGGGCACCCATCCCCAGGCCATGCCAACCCATCCCATCCCATCTATTCACAGCCATCTCTGGGTTGATCTTGTTCGCTGTTTCTTTGCGCATTTTCAAGTTAATTAGCTTTTGACTTGTCGCTGATTTGATTTGGCTTTGATTCCAGTTGATTGAAGTGATCTTCTGCCTCACTTGCCTTTGCCGTCAATTGTTCATGTGAAAATAAAACGTGCATTTTCCTAAGTGCTTAAATGGAAATTGAAGTGGAATTAGTTGGTCTAACGAGCCCCGACACTAAGCCCAACGAAGAAGAGTGGCAGAGAGCCATAGAAAGAGATCGATCAATTAGGCAATTAGGGCCAAGAGCGCTTGACGACCGACTGTTTCAATGAATGTTAGAACATCGGTTAAATATCAGAATGATAAGTGTCTGAAGCAGCTCAAGAAGATATTGAGTAACAAGTTCTAAGAAATGAGAGATCAAAGCGTTCATAGAGAAGATCAATAGCGAAACTTTATTATGGGAATTTTAGGAATGAAGTAGCTTAAGAAGATGTTTAGGAAGCTCTAACGAACTTAATGAAGCTGCATTTTCTAGTGAAGATACCTTTTTTGAATGGCTTTTTTATTAAATAAGAAAAAAAACTCAACTAAATAGCTGCACTTCACTTTTCAGAGATCTTTGTCTGTTTTAGCATACCTCATTCTTCACAGTGATAGACTAACAAAATATGTTCCTCAGATGGTTGCGTATCTTACGGATAAAAATATATATGTTAGTCAGTGATGGATCCATAAATAAGATAATAATCAGATAGCTAAATATCTTATTCTTTTTTGTAGTAATTAGATTCAGAAGTTAGTCAGTGATTTATCCAGAAAAGATATGCCCAGATGGGCATATTTAACATGTTTTGTGTGCCCCTCCCATACCCCCTTTGCACCGCACTTTCCACATCACGATATCAAAGTAAAAAATCACAGAGATTTATATCACCAAAAGAGACAATCAGAGACAAAGACAAATTGCTACATTAAGCGATAACCGATCTAAGAGAAATAACAACAATTAATTCGATTTGCATTTTCTTTAAATAAATAATCGTGCCCTATCGGAAAACGAAAGAAACAACACACAAAAATGAAAATGAAAATTTTGCCATGGATATGCAAATTACGGAAAGAAATCCAAAAGCAAATTGAGCGACGAACACCCGACGAACGCCCGACGGCGCGGAGCCCATCAAAGCCCGAAACAACAAATAGTTGTCGGCATGCGATTTTATTGAGCATTTCAGATTCAATTAAGGGTAATTTAATTTCAATAATAACTAGATACACAAGGGGACCACAGCCAAAGCCCAGCCCCCTGGATGGACACAAAAGATACACATGTATCTGTATCTGTATCTGTAGCTGTATCTGTATCTGTTGGATATCATCAGCATAGGCAACAGGCATCGGTCGTCTCGTCATCATTGTGGTTGCCTGATGATGGCTTTGGCCCGCAAGCCTCATCCACAGATACTCTGTATCTGTATCTGAGTCTGTGCCTGTGCCTGGTCATAGTTACAGTTATGGGCAGATTGCCAATGCGGCTTGTTGTTGTAACTGTAACTGGTTTTCGGGCCTCCACTCTTAGCCACAAATGTTGATTTGAATGTTGCGTGCGGTAAATGTCCCCCGAACATGCTGCCCCACATTTGTACGTATGTTTCTCCGGGGCGAAAAATGACAATGACTTTATGTACTGTTATGTCGGATTGGTGGACTCATCCGACTAATGCTACAGTTTTTGCCTATTGCTTGATTTCAGACGGATATATGTTTGAGTAATCATTCTTGAATGGGTCTACACTCGTGTCTGCCTGTAGTGAGAAATTCGTTTATGTTGGTAAAGGTAATTGAGGGGATTTGTTGGCCTGGCGATTAGCTTTAAAATTTAACTACTAAATTGTGTGGAAAAGTTAAAAAAAATTAAGATTGAAGCTTGCATATTGCTGTGATTTTTAACTCTAACTAAATTATACATATTTGTATGCCACGTTCCATACTTTCTCCGAATAGCTGCCCACTCACATGCACGCTCCACTTTCCCATTATCCCTCATCATCTCAAAAGTTAACCAACAATTTGTATTGACACACAGTCGTACCCTTTGGCCGTCAAAGTACTTTATAATTTAACTGCCACCCAGCTCAATTTCAGCTAATTTGCTCATCACTTGGCCAAACACTTCATTCCCGCTGCTGCCCGACCGACAAGAAAACAACAAAAAAAGATGGGGGCCCCCGAATAATTTGTTACCTTGATATGGGATCGAGGGCTGCTCACTTCAGGGCCTGACTCTGTTGTGGTCAACCGCTGCTGTGTTGGTTTTTCATTGGTCGCGTGCAGCGTCCCGTGTTCCGGTCTCACCTGCAAAACAAAAGGAAAAGACACGCAAATGAATTTCATTGTATTTTTCGTGTGGTTCGTTTCATTGCGTTTTGTTCAACATTTTGTTCGGGTTTGGTTGGAGGTTTTCTTTTTTTGGCGCCAGTGCGTGTTGCATGCTTTTCAAAGTAAAAACTTAAACCCAAAAACTAAACAATTTTCGTATCGAAAAAACCGAAAATTATGAAAACAATGAACAGCAGCCGTGAAAATGTTGTATCTTATCCTATTGCACGCACACAGCACACACAGACCCAAAGGCACAGACAACACCGCACATTGTATCTATGTTAATTAATTAACAATTAATTAGGCGAAACAACGGCAACAACAACAGGAGCAGCAACAGCAGCATCGAGACCACGAACATCGACATCGAGAGACCCCAAAACGAATTGAATCGATGACGTCGCTAATGGTTAATGATGACTTTTTGAAAATTTCTTCTCTCCTTCCCTTCCTTCAGTTTGTTTTTGGGTTTGGCCCCCGTTTCCCCCGTTTTGGGTTAGCGTGCCTAACCGAAATGTTTGACCAAGAAAACCGAAAGAAAGGAAGGATGGGTTGGGTTCGGAGAACGAAGTTTTAGATACCCTTAAATATTCATCAATCTTAAAAATCATACAGGAAATGCTTCCATTTCTTCGCGACTCAAAACCCATATTACCCGCTATGTAAGGGTACACAAAAAAAAGAAAAAGAAGCCGCTGGCCTACCCCTGCCCCATGCCGCTGGCTTCATGCCACATTCCACTCATCTCGAGTGGGTTTTATCGTGCGGGTGCTGCAACCTTCCGTGCTGCATGTCGCCTCACTTTCGTCGTTCGTTTCTTTATCGGGAGCGTATATCACATGCGAGACAGCTTTTTATTACACAAACTCCGATCCCTTTTTTCTTGAAGCATATGAAATTGATTAATACAGCATGATAAATATTTTTCCTTCAGTTTTCTTCTATTAATTGTGTAAAATTCTTTCGATATCTTTGAGCTGCCATTAAGCCCATGATCTATAGGTTGTTCGATAAGTCGATGTGTGTATGTCGGGGTGCAGCCTCCTCTCGATAATAATGGCAGCTCAGGCGTATCAAAAACTATTTTTGTTACAATCTCTTATTCATGGATTTATGTGGAGTTTATCTTGAGAGAAAATGATTAAAAAATTGCGCATTAAAAGCAGAAAATCTGAAATTATATGAAGCTCAGACTTATCTGAAGTGCATTAGAAAGCGTGGAATCTGAGATACATTTTAAATTTCTGTGAATGATTTAGATAGATAAACTTTTTAATGATTTTTGTATCATCTTCAAATCAAGAACTCTTTCACCAATTATTTGTGTTAATCACACCAAAAAAGAAACCTTTAATTTGTAGAGAATGTGCACAAGCCCAAAACCAGCAGCAAATTAAAAAAAAAATAAAAAAAGCAATAAAAAATAAAATTGCTTCACCCCTCCCAAACCCAAAAACGTGGCTGTGTACAGAGCTGAGGCTTAACCGAGAACAAGCAACACCTAAGCAGACCATTTAACAAGTACAAAATCTGCGTATAAATCAGCTAATCTCTTTGCCCAACTCACAAGCCCATGGGCTTAGCAGCAGAACACAGCCGGAAAAGTGCTGGGGAATGAGTCAGAATTTTTGGCCAAGCCCCAGAATCAAAAACAACTTCCGGCTGAAAGTGAACTTTCCTTTCGGTTGGCAGTGAGACAACAGCGAAAAAAAGAGGTTTATATCCACGGAAAAGGGTTAACAAACTTTGCGCGCAGGCAATAAAATTCAGCTGGGTGAGGTTACAGCCCATCCCTATATCTGTCTTTCTGTCTGTCTTTCTTTCAGACGTGGCTTGTGGGAGTCACGTGGGTGTGGATGAAAATCACCTAAAGCATAGTACAAATTGCTTGCATGTCTGAGCATTTTATGACAATGGCCAACTTCTTCCGACTGTTAATTAATATGTGCGGAAAGAGCTTTGAAGTTCTGACGTTTTTTTTAGTTACAATGGCCTAGCCCCTTGGGGGAAAAGCATTTAGGCATAAATGACTGATTGGCAGCAGAGAAAATTATATATGATTTGATGGGCAAAAGATATGCCATATTTTATGGGTATTAAATCAAAGGAACTATTAATTAAATATAAAAATCTTTTCTAGAAAAATGAGATCACGAAATGTGGTTTTAATTTATGATTTAAATACATTTTATTAGATTTTTTTCAGGAAAAGTCAATTTTAATTTTGATTTATAAAACTTTGATTGCAAAAATTGCAGGAAGCTGCATATTTATTTTGATTTATGTTACTTTTATTGTAGCATTTTCATTTGAATAAATTTGAATGTCCCAATCCAACAACACTTCAGTCGTATTCCGAACCCTCTTTGAGGGTGTTCCTGTTTGATATATGGTCTTCGGTTACCTCACATTAATCTTTTCAGATAGAAAACAAACACACAAACAAGAAACGAATGTGCGAAAAGAAGTATAAGAAATCACCGCATTTAACTAAATGATGGGCAATCGAATGGGAAATTTCCCAAAACCATTAAATAAAGATCGAATGAAGAGAGAACTATTAATTAGATTTGTTATGTGGTGAAGTTTCGGTTGGAGTTTTCCATCAGATATTGCACTGTAATCGCCTCAAGCCATATATTGTTGTAAAGTAGTTCGATTTTTGCTGTTTTTTAAGACTCATCAAGGAGAGAACATCCCTCTGTACAAACACCAGATGATTAATGATGCAGATGCTGTCCAAGGAATCATTTTTTATGGCACTTGCTTTTGTTTTCTTCAGTTGAACGGAAGTCAAAAACTGACTAAAGCGAAAAAGTGCCGACATCATGCCCATCATTATCATAAACATCAAACGCCACAATCATAATAATCCTAACAAGAGGGGAGTCAACCTTTTTTAAGCAGCTACTTATATATGCACATATAAGTAGTCGTTCGAAATAATTGTTGAAGGATAAATTCTGGATAAGTTGGCGTTTTGTGACTCTTTAACTCTAATTCGGATTCCCATTCCAATTCTTGTGAAATCATTTAGTAGAGAGGGGGGCACTCTCTCTGTCTCATTGCCTCACTCAACTTCTTATTTATTTATACGAAAAGTATTGTTTATTCTGCTCCGACTCTTAAATGGAGCAAGCACTCTGGCAACGGACACAGCTGGGTCATGGATGGGATGACTGGGAAAGGCATTCATATATTTTATATGATAAATGATGTTGTACGCAAATTTGTTTGTGCCCCAGGCGTTCTAATTGATGATCATGTGTAAGAGTACAAGTCGAGTACGAGACTATTTTCCTTCTTATCTGTCTTGCGGCAGCTGTGAACATTTAGTGGAGTGATATTTTTGGGTTAATCGTTTCGATTTTATGTCGGATATCGTGCTTTGCCCTGTTTTTAAAAGACTCAATTTATTTAGCAGGAGGGAGGAGAGACTAACGAGGTATTTAACTGCAATGAGATTCATTTAAGCTTCCATCTGATGTGTGAAACTCTCTTTAAACCGATTTCTTTTCTACTTGGAGGCTCGAAAGCACTATCTGTTCTGCTAGGTATACCACATTCTAAAGATCTAATACACATTCTGAGACGTATTCTAACTGTTTAAGTTACCTTAACCTGTTTTAGGAGCACCAGCGCTCAAGTCGTTAACGTCGTTTTCTTTGCATTTTGTTTCGTTTTTTATTGCATTGTAAAATCATCGCTAATGACCCAGTTCGGTAGGCAAATTAACCAACAGGATTTATGCTGATTTACACACGAAGGTGCCACCCATACCACACTCCCTCTTCGCCCATCCTTCTGCCGCCTTAAGCTCCGTTTACAGCTCAACCTCAAGTTGTAACCTAACTACGAGTAAACTCATAAAAATTGGCCACAAGAACGAAACACAAAAGGGAGTCATGGCACCAGAGAGTGTCGGGGGAAATGGAAAGAAGGAAAATAAATCAATATTTAAATTATATTAGTCACGATGAATGGGGCGTATGTGCCACGTTATCATCATTATCATAGTCGTCGTCTCCATCGACTGAAAAGCGATGGGCATTGGCCAGCGGTTGGCGCTTGTCCGGCACTTGTAATTAATTGTTAATGGGCCCCCACATACACAAATATATATAATTTGCTTATTCTGTGCAGCAAATATTTACTTTTACCACTAATTTATACACACACGGACCAACACTGAGCCTCAAAGAATTAATACGGCTGCAAATAAACCTGGGGCTGTTATTTTAATGCTTTTTAAAATCGTATAATGATAGGGGATGTATAAAAATGCTTAAAGGTCTTGAATAATGATGAAAGTGATGAAACACACAGCTCAAAATGTGGAATAATTTATCATGGTTGTGTATTTGTAATACTAAAAACCATATTTTGTTAATTTTAAGCAAATTAACGGGTTTAAATATATATTTATGTTGAATGGTTGATGCTTTAGGGACTGATTCTGAACAATGTGTAGGTATTTTAACGGAGTTGAATTTGTCTTTAAATTAGAATACGCATAAATATACATATATGGATGCATGTACTTTGGGGTTACTTTTTGCATACTTATGTATCTTGTTTACATTCGAGAGAGACTTGTGCTCAATGGCACAGCTTTGCATTTGCTGCTTCTCTCTCTCTCGCTTTTGAGAGCAGTCCAAATTACAAGTCTTCTTTGTGAGTTTGCCAAATATTCGTGGTCAGACATCTCCCTTCCACTCGCACTCAGCAACAGCTATGACCGTCTCTTATCGCCTCGATCTTGTGATCTACTCTGTGTGAGCAACGGAGCTGCAAAGTAACGGAGAAAAGGAACTCTTAGTTTGCAGTTCCCTTGTTCTTGTCGTTTACTTATTGCGTTGTTGGAATAGAATAGACAACATACTTTGCGAATAATCTTAAAGTGAAAACAATAAATGCAAAGTAATCAAAAGTTCGACTAAGATTGTGAGCTATTGAAAATTATTCGTTTTTATTCCGTTGAACTTTATTTTGGAGATCTTTCAGATGCACCAGTTTTAAGCCTTGCACAAATTTCTTTAACTATAAGTATTTTGCATCTCCTTTGTCACTTTCAGGAGAGTTCAATGCTCTGTCCACCTAAACAAGCTTTAAGTAACAAAAATGATGACACTTGTCTAGACCGTAGATCATCAGTGGGCTCCATATATAATCAGTGGTATATTCAACACAAACATTCATCTTTAGTTTTATTGACAAATTACTTTATCAAATGTTGAGCAGTGTGCAAGGAAAATGGGAAAATAGTTTTTCCTTTCGCTTACACACTCATTGCTGGGAAGGGGCACCATCAAATATAATGATTGTCTTGCTGGTTTTGGGGTATGTAAATACTTATGTGTGGGGGATGGTAATGGCACTCATACATAATGATTATGGGGCCACTTTTCTCATAAAAATTCAAGCAGCAGCACCATGATAATGATGTCGATGAGGGTACAGAATGGAGATACAAATACAAGTACCTCGTAGATGCTGATGATGGAAAAACAAGCAACAAATTTGACTCGAGCAAACACTTGTCATGAATTGAATCATTGATATTTCCCTTGATTACGCTTTGGGGCGTCAAATACTCAGCTTCTCTTTTTCGCTCTCTGTCTCTGCCACAACATAATCATTATATTTTATTATGCCAAACTTTTGGAAACTCTGCTACTATACCCATCCCCCAATGACGCTTTGTTTTATCGGCAGGCCCCGAAACCAAAAAAAACACGAATGAAAAAACTGATCCAATAACAAAGGCAAATATTTTGTGCCCCAACAGGAGAAAATTGTGGGGCTTTCAGCTTGCTGTATGCTTCGTTGGCTCGTTGATTTTCTTGGCATTTAAACAAGTCAAGCGATGCTGCTGCTGCTGCTTCCCCGAGTCAACTGTTGAGTTCTGCCTTTGAAATGAGAAGCCAAGAACCGAAAGATGGCCCCCTGCAATCCTTTCTTGGAATGCCCCGCCTGAGCGTCTCTGGCTTCCCTCGATGGCTGATTCGCTTTCATTTGATTAAACTAATTCGAGCAAACGAAACCTCTCAAAGGGACGAATTTGTCAGAGAAAATGGAATTGAATAGAATAATTAAGAGCTTGGAAGCTAAACGGGAAATATTAAGAAAATTTTGGTTAATTGAAGTATCATGGGAAAGGATTATGGTCAGGGCTGCCAGAGAAGTGTGGGAAATTATGAGAGTTGCTCGCATAATGGGGAATCGTCAGTAATCCCCTAAACTACAACTTAAACAATATAAATCCATTCAAAATATTTTAGCTCTCATTTGTTTATCTAGCTGTGCCGTAAGCCCAACATTAATCAAAAAATACCATACATTTCTGTATAAAAACTATTACATTTCGTTATACATTCCCCCCCGTGCCTTCGCATAGTTACTGCCAACCCCAATCAATTGGATATTTAACTTTTGCCATAAATTTAAAATTAGCTTCCATTCCAATAGCATTTTGGCACTGTCCATTTTATTTTGCTAGCAGACCGCACGGAATTCAATTCAATTTTCAGCCACGATACACGGCACAATTCAATATGTTTATCAGTTTATTGATTTTTGAGAGTACAAACAAACTGAAACGCAACCAACCCCACATATACTTGCACCCAGTGGATTGCAGCGCAGTTGGCAAATATGTATCCACATGTCGATTGAAAGAGAGTATGGTCCATGGCCCCTGGCCCCTGGTTTCCCCAAGACTTATGTCAAATGGCACAAGATCAAATATCCTGTGGTTAAAATGCGATTCAGTGATAAATGCGACACACATGTGTGGCGGCTGGAGGGAGATTCAGAGTCGGAGTCGGAGTCGGAGTCGGGAAGTGGGTATCCGGCAAACAAACAAACAAACAAACTTCACAGAGTCTGAGGCAGAGATGAAAAGGTTACCAAATGGGGTCGTTATAATGCATGCCCAGCCATCAATATGACTAGGGGGAGTGACCACCCTCACAGCATCGGGAAAAACTCCAGCCATGGATGCCTCCTGCTCTATGGCGCCATTAGTTTCCTGCAGCAAGGTGCAAGGGTTCTGGTCCACTACTCTCCGCGCAGGTACAGGTTCGTGTTTGCGGTCGAAATTAAATTGCAATTTTAAACTTCCTTGGCCATTTTCATTTTTATGGGACTTACGCCGGATCCACCTAACCCCACCATTTCCCAGTACCAAGCTTTGTTCTCTACTGCAGCTACGTGCAAAGTGTTGGTTAAAAAAAATAAAGGGAGAGGGCGAGAGAAGGAGGAAATAGTTTTTCCAACGCTCGCTAAATGGATAAATGGAATGGCCAGAGCCTGAAGACAAGCTTCAGGTTGATATTCGAGCATTCTCAGTTACCGTTGCGCTTAATGCATTTGATTTGCACTCGGGAGTGTATTTCCCCCCCTCTCTCTCTCTCTCTATCCCTCTATCTCTCTTTTAGTATATACCTCTCTCTTTTTGTCCAGCATCTGCATTCATGGAAAATAATGGCATCGCACGAGCATATAATGTATTTTTTATGCACCTGAAACAATTTTTAGAACTATGAGGTTTATTTTTAATGCAAAATATGCGATAATTATCCCATTAAAAATGTTAATTGTTTGTGTTTTTTATAACTAAAAAAGAATATTATGTATAACATGAAATTAAAATAGTAAAAATAAATGCAAAATTAACCTTTCAATAGATAATTTTGCAGTACAAATAATCCCTTTTTTAATTGAATCATTTGTTTTCCCACTTGCTTTGTTTGTTGCGGGATTGAACTCAGAATAAAGCACTATTTTTTATGAGGACACAAGTTTTATAAACTAAATGAAACAAATATATAAAAGGTTGCATATCTTCCCAACCAATCAACCGCTTGTTAGAGTATCCAATATTCGTCATAATTCCAACTGAAAATTCCTCTTCCTGTTCGTATCTTTTTTTTCCCTGCAATTTTGTAACTTAACTAGGGTTCATTCATTTAGCAATGTCAACAGTTGGCTGACCAGATGAGTCTTTGTTCGACGATGACCGAAATGAATGAGTGAATGCCTGACTGAATCACAGAATGAATGAATGAAAGGAAGGAGCAGAAAAGAGTGGAAGAGAGTGGGCAGAGACTAGAAGGGGGAAAGAGAATGGCCCTTGTGTCTCTCTCACGTAGCCGCAGTTAGTTTTCGGTTCGTGTCAAGTGTCGCCGGTCGCTGGTTGGCGGAAATCCAAAACCGACAAACTTTAGGGACCAACTGACCAACAGATAACTGACAGACAGACAGCCAGACTGACTGACCAACTAACTGTCTGACTATATGAGTGCGTGACTGAATGCTCTACTGAAGAACGGGCTAAAGAAAAATGATACTCTCCAACAAGCTGTGAAATGAAATTGATAAATGACGAAGGAGCAGAGATACAAGTACTTTCGATCCGCGAGATTCCGAGTGTTTTTTCCTCTAAATTGTTCGTAAGATGAGCTGATGATGCATTCATTAAACAATTAATTGCATTGAGTAGAAGAGTCCGATGAACTCGGCCTCGACTTTGACCGGCACCCTCGCAGGGCCTGTAATTAATTTCACTTTCAATTTACTTTTAATTCTCCATTTGATAGCAGAGCTTTTGTTGCGGAAACCGAATGCAAATTAATTTTAATTGCCATCATTTTAGATAATCGAATGAACTTGACCAGAAAAGGGCCAACACCCACACCCCGTGTGGACACACAGCTTGGGCTTGGGCTTTCATATTGAATTGCAATTGTTTCGGTTGTCTATTTCTCACTCGACAGCAATTAGGGCTAAAGTCAATTATTCTGAAGCCAACTTCCGCTCGAAAGTTTCAATCCCCCGAAACATCCTCCATTAAAACCCCTTTCTTTTCTTTTGTGGGTGTGGCTGTAGCCTCAACCCCACATTAGTGCCAATAAATTATTCTGCTACGATTTTTTGCTTTTTTGCCATTTTGTATTGACAGTTTAATTAGAGGCATTTGGCTTTGGCTTCGGATTTGGCTTCGGATTTGGCTTTTCAATTTATGCAAAGTATACAAATGAAAAGCAAAACTTTTGCTTCTTCTCTCCTGGTTGGAGCGGCATTTAAAGCCACTTAAATAAATCCCCAAATGGTGTCTGCCCCTACACCCATACGAATAAAGTCTGGAAAAGTTGTTGGCTAATGCTTTTCGGAAGGCAAGGCAACTTTTCCTACACGAAGAGCAAAACAATAAACAATAAACACTCAAGTGTTGTGGCCTTTTGTCTCTTTTCTCTTTCGATTTTGGCAGTGTGCCCAGCTGTGTGGTTTGCCAAAATCTTATTAATAATTAATTTCTTTGTACCACTCCTCGCTCTCTGTCTCCATTCATCTCTCTCTCTCTCTCTCTCTTTGCCATCTCTCTGGCTGCATGAGAGCTTTGTATATGGATTTTTCCAATGCACTTGACCACATATTGAACTTGGGTTTTCTGTATATCGTCACTCCATCTAGGAGTATATAAAGTCTGAGCGTTTTTGGTTATACCTAAAACTGTATTGCCTTTTCGAATTGTTGGTGTAGTCAATCCTAGTTAATGGTCTTTATTTCTTTTGTTGGTATCTAGCCAAATGTCCTTGCAGTTCTTCCTGGCTTCCTTGTCCCCTCTTTTGAACAGCTGACTTCTCTTAACTTTGACATTTTCACAGTTTTTGGCTTTTGGCCTTTCTGCCGACCTGAGACTGCCTCTTATGTGCTGGCCATGTCCTTGGCATTTAAGTCTCTCTCTCTGCATTTTAGCTGTCATTGGCAGCATTTGTCGCATTTTCAATGTGGATCAATGACATTGCATCAGGCATACAATATTTATGAGGATTTTGGATATTGAAAAGTAGAGAAAGAACTATGGGAATTATTTTGATAGAAGATAAATCTGTTTTTTTTTCATCAGGTCTTGCCAAGGCTTAATATTTATCCTTTTTATTGTGTTATTTGTTTTCAGGTGCCAATAGAACTGCCTGACAAAATGTTCCAGTGCCAAGGAATAGTTTATTTTAAACTTGGTTAAGGTAGGAATAAATTAATGCATATTCGTAGAACAATCACTAAAAGGTGAAAGTTATTGGATACATAATTGATTACTACTTAGTTCCCCCATTCATTGTCCCTGGTTAGCCGTATTTATTGTCGCTTAATCATTTGTTAATAATTGTGTATACCATCGGACAGACAAAAGGCTTTGAATGAAATTTGTGTTTCCAAATAAATGCAAATAAATAATTGGCAGTTGGCTGTCAGCGATTGAATGGAAACATGAATTTCATAATTATTAAACAATTGAAACGCAGACACACAAAAAGGCAAACCAGAAACCAATCGAGTGAACGAACGCATAAAAACAACCCCACAAGACAGCGAACGGATGCACAAAAACATTGCAATTTGTTTATGATCAATGCAAATTTATTGAACAATATTGCGGCCACCCCACAAAAACTAATTGCAATACCAGAAAAAGAACAGACAGTACATAGACATATGCGTATTGCAAATAAAAAATGAAAATGATAATAATAAAACAATGAAAAAAGTGGATGAGGTGTGGAGGAAGTATTCCAAATGGAATGCAGACACATAAATTTTCCACAGACAAAAACGCCGCGTGGGGCGGGTCATTGTCTGACATTGAAAATGGGTGGAGGCAAAAGTTTGGGGAGGCCGTGCTCAAGTGTCGCAACTCTAATTTATTTCAGGCTCGAATGCAGTAGCGCCAGCTGAAGCACAAACCCCAAAACCCAAACTCAAAGCCGAAGCCGAATCCGACAATGGACATGGACACGGCTTAATTAGCAGTCGAGTCGAGTTCAGGGTCCAACCAGACACTTGAAAGTTTTGTTTGTGTCTCGTCTGGGGTCTCTGGTGGTGGTCCTCAAGTGCGAATGCGAATGCGAATGCGAATGCGAATGGGTATGGGAGTGCCTGCGAATGCCATCAAGAACTCATTTCCGGCAGGGCTACTTCCCACAGGATTGCCTGCAATTGCAACAAATTTGCTGTCATTAAATTATTAAATGGAGCGCAAAACAAACTTCAAACAAGGGGCAAAAACGCACAAACTTCTTCCTTCCTAATCAAAAGTTGACCAACCCTAAACCGCACTCAATTTTCCCACTTTCTAGTGAGTAGAGTTCCTTTTTCCTACTTCCCAGAGTTGGCTTCCCCCTAATTATGAGTGTTGCACTCGCATTCTGTTGCTTGTTGCTGTTGATTAACCATCCAGGATTACCCATCAGTCCGACATACTGCTCACCAGAGAGAGAGAAACTGTCTTTGCATTTTGCAACTGCATCTGCATGTGGGTAGTACACTGTACACAAAAATTGTAGCCAGAGCTCGTTCATTCTAATTGAGTTTATGAGGTCCCTGACAGACCAGACGGAGAGTAGGGAAAAACTCTGTGCGATGTGCCTTGCATTTTTGTTGTGAGTCGAGTTCGTTCTCTGACTTGTCGTTCACTTTGATGCATGGCGTTTTAATAGAAAGGCAACAGGAAAATGAAGATTAACTTGTTACTGGGTAGGATTTATGGGGACACACGGTGTAGGGGGAGAAAGAGAGTTTAGGGCCTATGGTGGGTAGGTTGCCTGGAATGACGAGCTGAAAATTGGCTGACAGTGGAGGCTCAAGGTGCGGTATTGAGTGGCAAAGTAATGAGGAAACTAAAGTTTTACCTTTGAGACTAGTTGAAGCTAGTATTACATGCCCATAACCAACACTGGCAGGACACAAAAGTAGATGTTTTAGTGTGATATACAACCCCTTTTTATTTTTGCATAACAATACATTTGTCTTTCCCTCTTACTTTCTTAGGTTTATCCCTTGAACAACACTCTTTATTGCTCCTATCAACACTGGCTACTTATGGAAATGTGTTTTAATTCTCGTTCAATCTTTTATGATAATCCTTGCCACTGCCATTCCTTCCCCTCCATCATACCCCACTCGAATGCACTCTCTCGTAACCATCTTCAACTACTTAAACAACAAGTTTATCAACACTGGCAGGCACACTCTGGAACAAAACCAATTAGATTATCGTTTATATATACGCATCCATAATGTAATATGATGTGTAAACAATAAGCCCGGCATTAGAATGAAGCTCAGTTCCACACAGCAGCCCATCCATCCAGGGTTTCCATTCAACATCCTTGCTCCTCGCGCCCGATTCAAAGCAAAGGGGAAACTTTGCCTAAGCCCAAATACAAACCCAAGATGCCGGCATCAGTATGAAAATCAATTTCTACAACTAAACTGAATTTAGGAAAAAGATGGCCACAATACGATTCCCGTCTCCGTGTCCGTCTACGTATCCCGACTACCGACAGGCAGTCATCGTTAGAGGAGTTTTGTGCGAAGAAAAAGTATTGCTTTTGGTTTCCTTTTATTCTTTCGATAGTTTTGTTGTACGTATTGGGAAAAAGTTTATCGCAGAGCAAAAATCTATTAAGAAAGTTTTGCCACAGCGCAGCAGTTTGGTTATGGTTTTTGTTTTCTTGGCTAGAAAACTGTAAAAGTTGCACTTGCTTCTTTCTGGCTTTATGAGTTAGTTGTGCTGGATTCTGGCTGCTGGATAAGCGTTAGCGATAGGCCACGGAAACCCCTAACCTAACACACTCGTACAATACTTCAGGCACACCAGGAGCCAGGAGCCAGGAGCCAGCAGCCGAGAGTAGCAGCAGCAGTGAGCACCGCAATAAAGGATTTCATCTAAGTTGGGAGTATAAAGTGAAAGGTTTCAGGCACTGCCAAGTTGCCAAATTAGTTTTGCATTGTGCATTGACATAATTTCCCCTTGAGAATGTTGTTTGCAATTTGTTTTCATCATTCCCGAGCCCCAAAGGCATTCCCTATGCGCTCTATTGAGTTTTAATTAAGAAAGTTATCGGCACAAAGGCATTCTTCAGTTATAATTTGGAATCCAAAATGCCAGGAATACCCTTATGTCTGCTTTCGCTTCCTTTTCCATCAGTGCCAGACATATCAATTGGCATTATTTGTTAGTGTCGCTCCTAATAGACCCCTAAAACAAACACTTATCTCTGGATTGCTCTCTGGCCATACAAGTGTCTGTGTGCCTGCCCCTGAAACTGCTGGGAAACTGCTCTGAAAAATTGCTTAATGCGCGCGCCCCCACAGTGTATGTACGGTGCGTGGCTTGTCTCCCACACCGAAAACCCAAAAGAAATAAAAGTCCGACAAAAATGGCAGTGAAACTTTTGATATTGCATTTGCTTTTATTCGGATTTCTTTAAAGTTTCTCGCACTCTCCTTTATATCCCACTCGCTTCCTGTGCAGAAGCTTTTGCTGATGCGTGTAAACTTTGGCATTTGCACAAAATTTAACAGACATTCATGGGGAATGACGGAACGGGGGGGAACAGAAGAGGATGTAGGTTCCATAGAAACAGAGAAAGACACAGAGTGGAAAAACCTTGAGGGAAGACAGATTCGAGAAATCTTTATGATATTTTTATGTGCCCTGAAAGTGGAGAGTAATGGCTTGAGGGTAGGATTTGTGGGGTTGGGGGAAACTTGAAGAAAATTAGGGGTGTACAAAATTCGTATTGAATCTTAATTCTTTTACTACAGCAAAGGATTTAATAGATATTTATTTCTCCAGAACGCACAAAACTCTGGAAATAAAAGTATGATTAGCAGCACTGCACCATTGGATTTTATATGAATGAGTAAAGGTTTTAGTAGACATCAAATAGCGACACTTGAGAGTAGAACTACCACCAAAATTGGTAACACCATCTTTCCGAATCGGAATCGGAGTCGAGGTCGGTGCTCCGAGCCTGTCAACATAAAGAACGACAGAGTATAACAACAAGAGTGGAGTAATGGTCAGACATTTACGTGACTCGAGTCGAGTGCTAAGCCACAGGAATGGCTGGCACTGTGAAACCAGCAGGACACCCAGTCTCACTCCCTCTGTCTCCCATTCTCATAGTGCTCCTTTGAGTGGTTCGCTCGTCCTTCTCTGTTTGTGTGCTCAGCTCCCTGAGCCAAAGAGGAGTGTACCAGCTGATGATGATGATGGTTTTTGGCTACTTCTGGGGTGTTAAACGTGGTCTTTGGCGTTGAGAGACAGAAGGCCCCCCATTCACGTCAGTCTCAGGGCGGTCCCTGCCAGTGCACTGGTCAGCCATGTGTCCCGACTGGTAACTGGCCAGACATGACCATAACCATGGCTGAAAGCAGCAGAAATGACCAAAGATATGACCATGGCCATATGGCGAAATGAAGATAAATGTTTTAATGCAAAGTTGAAATGCTGACGCCACATCATGACAACTCGGATCAGAGAAGCAGTTGCCAGGATATATTTTATATTTATGCCACAACAATTCTAAAAAGAAAATGCCAGAATGGGTAACTGCAGAATGAAAAATAAAAGCTAATGCGGAAAATGTATTTTTGATAATAGAATACAATTTAATTAAGGAAATGCCGTAATACATGTACAAATATTTGTTCAGAGATAATCCGACTAGCAATGTTTTTTATGTCATGAGTGAAGTCATGACATTTTCTAGTTACTTTAGGTAAACTTTTATTTTAATTATAAATTATAAATGGGTTTAATTTTAGCCTTAATTTAAGAGCCATTTTATCTTTTCCCCACACACCCATTCAATACAATGCTCTCACCTCAATAAATATCCAAATATTTTCACCACTTTAATGGAAAAATACGAATATCTTCCCCAAATGAGAGACTACTTAGTATTTAGTATGCCCATGGCACTAGCAACCCTCCATGCAGCTTATAGACACACTTTAGAGGTCTTTCTTTTTTAGTATCCCAAGCGTTTTAATTGCCTCTCCCTTAGGTGTCGCTGGAGCAACATAAATTAGTGACAAATTCAACGAAATCGACACATATCGAATGTCAGGGAGTGTCTGTTTTCCTTTCCTGTCCGGGCAGGTCCTTGGATGACTAATGAACTGATGACAAATGAAACAAATGTCACAATATAGCGACAAATGAAGCGCATTAAATGGAATTGTTGCGCCCGACTTATTGTGACATAAAAATGCACTAAAAAAAGTGACAGAACCCGATGTGGCAGTGGCATTGCCCGTGGCAGCTGTTGCAGCCACTGCGAAGCACTCGATGAAAGAGAAAAGACAAAAGTCAGACATAAAGAGGAGGCTACTGCTTGAAATGATCATTGTATGCGACTTTTGTTTTGAGGCCCCAGCCCCTGTAATTATGCGATCAGTCGTAAGCCTCCGCGCCAGCCGCAACTGCAACTGCCACTGCCACCGCAACCGCATGAAAATGATGCTGGTCTGGGGTTACTGGACCCCATAATGTCATCATCAGTACAAACCCAAACCCGGACATGTTCCCACATCAAGAGAGGAAGAGAAGACACCCACCACCGAATCGCATTAAGTGATGGATAAGCGGTTTCTGATAAAGTCAAAATAATAAAAATTAAAAAAAAAATAAGAATAATAAAAGCGTGTGCGCATGCGTGCTGGAGTCGATGGTCTCTCGTTCTCTTCCGAAAAGGTCAACTAATCCAAACGAAATTGAACCTTATATGAGGGCGAGGGCGAGGGCATGTGTCTGCCCATATGCTCATCTTTTTTTTTGTGTTTTAAACAATTTTCAGGGGAATATTTCATAAAACAAACATGTGCCGGCAATGTGTGACCAAATGTTGAGACAATCGGAGAATAAGAGTGAGAGTGAGAAAAGTATAAGGGATCTCACAGCAGGATATCTCAGAAATGAGACACGAGACACATAGCCTGAGAATATCTCTTAATTGGTCCAAGGTGCTGCAATCAATTCTTATCGAACACGCAGCGCGACACGAGATGCAATCAAAAATGAAAAGCAATTACATCTTGAGGACCGGGCTCTTGGCTCTACTCGAAATATTTTATGGAATTTTAATGAGTGAAATTATGCCCAGGGACTTGAATATCGACCGCAAATGATGAAATACCGTCGTTCAATGTAAACATTTTTGTTTGGAGTTTTGCTGCTGTTGATTTTTGTTTCGTTTTGCGGTTTCCCTCTAATAAAAATACCACAAAAACGCGCCATGAATATGAAATTTGATGGAAATATTCAACGAATGCTGCCTGCCACAGCCCGAAAATATGAATAAAAAAAACAGCAATTGGGGGAAATAATCGAGAGGAAATGAAAACTTGATAGATGCTGCGAAGTTTATTCTACTTTGGTGCGAGATTGAAAAGTTGTTCGCTTTAGAAAAAGTCTAGACAGGAATTTATGGCTAGATACTGCGAATAATCTGTGGAAATTACGTTCCAATGGTTCTTTAAAATTAGGATGAAAAGTGAACGTGATTAAAAATTCAAATAAACATGTTACCCTTACTCCTTACCCACAATAATTACAGCCACAAACTTCCCTTCAATCATTCAATTAATCATTACTTTAAAATCAATCGTTGATACTTCCATTAGTATATTTACAGAACAAAAAGTTAAACCATTTGCAATACATTTTCTTTTTTCTTTGAGGTTTCGATGGCTTCGCGGAAAACTGTCAAGTAATTATTCTGCATTCCGTGGAAATCCAGTTTTTACCCTGCTTTAGTGGAAAAGTTTTAACGCACAATCTGTGTAAGGGATCAGAAGGGATCCAATCCCTTTTACCAGCGGGTCCTACCACAAACCCTACCCCCCACCTGAGAGCTGTCAACGGCATCGCACCATCAGCATAATCAGCATCATCATCATCTCCATCAGCACCATCTTTTGTGGCACATCTCTGCCCTTGCTATACCTTCTGGTTGCCGTTTTAAATCCGACTCTCTTGGTTAATTAATTGGCCTTCTTTTTGAATTTGAAATTAAACCTGCCTAACCCTTGCCACCTCTCAAACCCCCGACTTAAGAGCCTCGCAACAGCACTTCCCTTCTTATGAAGTCCCCTCTTCCGCACTTTCCTTGTTACGCAGCA